>NW_024402594.1:0-19000 GCF_016859285.1 Xiphias gladius
TGTTGCATTAATTGTTTTTTGTTGAGCCTAAACATTTGTTTTTTAGTGGTTAGGGACAATTTGTTAACATAGTAGACAGTAGTTGGCTCAGCCTGCCAACTACTGTTAATCAAACAGACAACAACATGCCAGCCGGCTAAGATGAAAAAGATCATTACTGATATTTCCCCATAGACCTTTTTTCTTCCATTTAATAATTTGATAAAATTACTGACAATGAATTTTTACAAAAGCAATGAGATTGTTTTTGAATACATGGGATTTCATATGGACCAAGAATAATAACTCACCTTGTGTGTCACTCAAAGTATTCATTCGACATGCTTGTATAATTGCAGTGTATGGGGAAAATGATTTTGGGCTACAGTAGATCTACAAGTACTACAGTTGCGTTTTGGGACAAAGTAGCAGTAGCGCTCACTCTGCCACAGCAAAGTTCTCTTAATACATGATACATATATACATACATAATGATACTAATATACACAATTAGCCATGTTTGTAGGTGATAAGCCAGGGAGGGATGTCATCTTTTGTTGCTTTTGTTGCGGTCTGTCATGGGGTGCTGGTTTGCTCCCTCTGTCTGCATGTCAAAGTGTCCTTGAACAAGACACAGAACCCCAAATTGTTCCTGGTGTCGTGATGTATGTATGTGGGGGGGAAACTAATACCTTTTTTTTTGTTTTTTTGTTTTGGTTTTGGTATCAAAATTTGGTATTTTGATACTGTATTTGCTGTGTTTAGCTAACCAACCTCACTTAAAGAACTGCCATATGACTGGTTAGGAATAGCTTTGTTTCTGTGAAGTAATTGGCTGTGAGTTGTCCAGCAATGATCCTGATTGAAAGTATATCAAATGTTGTCATTTTCATATCATAGAAATGTTTTATTGAGTAAATTTATCATTTATTTTATTAGCCATAATTTGTGGGAGGTTTGAAGCCACAGTGAGATGCGTTGAAGGCTCACAGAATACAGTTGAATAAAGATGCGAATACATTTAAAGACACATTTTTTCCTACTGTAGGATTTTGGTATTATCTGATACAGTGGTTTATTTAGCCTCCACTTGTAATCGAAACAAGTATTGTGCATAACAGCAGTGGTGCAGTGCTTGATTCTACTAAAATTAATGTGGTTTATTTGATGGTGTTGATGATGTGAAGAGGATGAAGGAGACTCCGCTGACACTGTCTTGATTACATATAAAGGTTTATTATAAAGAAGAACAGCGTCAAGTCAAGCATCTATAGATCTGCTTGTGAGAGGGTGTGAAGCCAATGAACCACTCTGAAATTCAGCCTTGGTCACCGACTCTTAAATAGGACAGTTGTTTTCCTAAAAACTGTCAAGCACATATGGTTTTAGTTACAAAGCATTACCTGCCTTTGGGGACTGCAAGACCCCTTCTGAGGACCTTTGACCCATGGCCTCTGAGCCATATCTCTATTTTCACGCATGATTTATATTCTACATATATGACCATACACCCTATTTCCTTTGAGGCTTACAGAGCCTCAAAAAGAAAAGAATTATGTTTACAAATGTACCAAGAAAGACAGTTCTTCCTATACTGCTTGTCGCAGCTTAACCTTATCCAAACAACAAATTTATGGAGTGTGAGAGCAAAAACCTGTCATGCAGCTGTCCTTTTTTCACAAATTTCATCAATCAATCAAGACAGGAAATTCTTCTCACGGCCCTTGCTGCCTTAAGCGACCACATTTAGTACTCCAAGCCAATTAAGAAAAATTTGGGAAAAATATATATATATATATATAGAGATATCTCCTAGGCAAATACATATGGAAACCTCAGAAAATAAAATGAAATAATGTCCAAATTCAGGCTGGTCGTCCCATCTGACCCTCCAATGGACCTTTCCCTGCCTAGCACCAATCTCCCTAAGCACCGAGAAAAATAAAATAAATGAGGTCCCAGTGTATTTCCCTACTGACAAAGAACAACATTCCTAAGGCAAGGAAAACAAAAAGATTCCCAAGTAACGCACATCATCATTTTGGACTCAGCATATAAATGTCCTACTTTAGATATTAGCAATATCACAGATTACATTTCACACTGTAAAATGTACACATATACATAAGAGAAGACATAAGAAGGTATCACACCGCAGCTCCTCAGCAGCGCGACTCGTAGTAGTGTTGATGGTCTTTGAGTCCAGATATTTTAGTCCCACAGTGTCCTTGTTCAGCGCCCTTCGGCCCATTTTTTCACCCTCCTTGTTCTGAATGTTTGGGAACATCAGGGTCCCCGAACAGTCAGCCACCTCACAGTCGTTTTTCCCCCATAACATTCTGGGAGAAAAGAAAGAAAACACCTACCAGTATCTTGCAAAAAGAAAAAACATCAGATGCAGATTATCACATTATCTCAAGTTAATATTCACATTTCCATTTCCCCCCTTCGATTATACCTCTCCATATTAAGACACTAAAAATTAACTAAATAATACCAAAAATAAATGCAGAAAGAATAATGAAATCATATTCAAAAAGGATATTTCTCAATCAATTTGCATTCCACCACCAGTTCCTCATCTTCGTCGTCTGGGTCACTCTTATGTAGTAGTGGCATCTGTACCTGATCTCCAGGCATCACCACTCCAACCCATCTTAATATCATCGCTTTCGCAAAGGTCAGTAGCAGCGTACAAAAGCAAAACATCACACACAGTGATATAAGAACTGCTATCAAAATTTGAATCAATGCCGCACCTAAGACTCCAAATCTGTCTCGTAATCAAACATTAGCAGACCATCCAGCTCCTTGTGATGCGCCAAACGCATCCCTAATGTTCTTCAATGCATCTAGAACACTAGTGATATTATCAGAGCTGTCAGGAATCAAAGTATAACAGGCATCACCAGTTAAATTCAAAGCCACACATAGGCCACCTTGTTTGGCCAAAATATAATCAAAAGCCATATCATGTTTCAGCAATGTCAGTCTGTGACTCCTTTGGGTGTTTGACAAGTATTCAAACCCCTTTATAGTCTCATTTGCAAAACCCTGCAAGGTGTAGGTTATATTATCAATATGATCGGCCAAAAACGTTACACCATACCATGGAAATAGTCCTATACCCCATTTCTCTCCAAGACTAATCCTCCAATGATAGGACTCCAGATTATGAAATTGTGCCATTTCCCTTTTCTTCCTACTGCCAGGAACAGCAGTAGATTTGACCTCAGCAGGTGCTTGTCCCTTCTGGACCGCCAAAACTTCATATGGAAGCTTCGATCTTGCCATGTACCAGCATCCGTCCATCCATATGGCAGAAATAAGTATGCTTTTATCACCACAAATCCACCAAACGCCTCTAAAATTCCCTATAGTCACATTCGTGAGGCAAAGTTTGGTTCTTCACCTTTACCTCAGTTTTACTCTGTTTGCGGTGCGTGTATGAAAGGTCACTGTATATAACCCATCAACAGTCTTGTGTTCACGCCCATTAAATTGCATCATATATTTATCACAGTCTGCTATTCCCATAAACATACCCGGGCCATTATGTGTTTCATTCGAACAAAAACAGTCTTCAGCCTTTACAGGTGTCACGTCCTGTCCATCAGGAACTGCTGTTGTCACATCCTCGTGTTTGTCGAGTAAATCTAAATATGGCAAGTTTTTCAACCAAGAACAATCAAATCTGGGTCTAAACAGATGTACTGATAAAGCCATAACCTTATCTTCTCTTGACTTCTGCTGATACAACAGCCATGATAGTGCATAAGATTGACACTTAGGAAGCAGCGGTTCTGGTACTGTTTCCATAATTACAGGCTATGTGCCTGGTGGTGTAATTCTCACCACACATGGGCAATTCATGTCCTTAATCGATCTTACAGAATGAGTCAATTGTTGAAACCACAAATTTCTACCTGCCCATGGGTCTGAAATTTGTAGCACCGAGGAGTCAAATCCATATGCCTTCCACGTAGTTTCTCTCTTTTGTAATGCTCGATAGGATTCAATCATGTCGTCTGGTGTCCAGTCAAGGTCATCGAGGTCATTGGTCATATCTGACAGAGTCCTCTGAATTGTTTCAGATGAGTTTACATTAGTGTTGTCCACTATTGATTCCCGAATTCCAGCTCTCTTACTACTACTGTTCAAGCTAACCTCTATTTGCAACATTGGCTTTTGAGTCCCATTAACAAATTCCTCAAGTGGCAAAGGTACCATCTTTGTCCTGTTTTTGAGTTCAGTCAATGTTTTATTTGTGACAGCCCCTGTCACAACCTTACTTGTAGAATTTCCCAAAGTAACGGACATTTGAGTCGTCACAACCATTGTTGTGCTATTTATCCCCTTCTGAGTCGTAACTAAAGTATCGACCGGAGTTGTCATCTTGACACTCTTAGTCACTTCTGGAGCTACAGTAGTATACATCACCTGGTCGCTATATATCCCCTTTGTAGTTGCTGTAGTAAGTTGCTCGTGAACTTTTCTAACAACTTGAACAGGACTAAAACTTATCACAAGTGTCACATTGCGAGTTACATATCCCTCTATCCAATAGTTTCGAAATGATACAAATTTTAAGTGTGGTTCATAATAGGTGCATGTATATTCCCCTTGATCTTCCCAAGTAACATTTCTCAAAACAAGCGAGCAATCACCCTCTATCTTCATCCTCTTCATGTTATTGTACCAAACATATTTCCTTCGATCAGGAGGCACAATGTCGACATCAGGTCCTATTAACACTACGTCTTCACCGCGATTATTTTCCCACTTAGGAGGATTATTGCCACCAACGTTCCATTTACCACACTGACATGGAAGATGAGCTGCACTGCCTAAATTTACCCTAGTCACAGAGTTCGAAGCAGTTGGTGTCGGTGAAGTCGTCCGAACTGCAACTGTTGTTAAGTGCGATACATTTGTAAGCTGCAGAACTGGAAGAATAGGTTTCTGTTCCTTTTTCCCAGTTTCCGGCCGGAGAGTTGACATTATAGTTGTTAATTCTCCTACTTCTTAACAACTTGAAGTTGTGTGATCTTACTTGCATTTATTACTACTAAAGTCATTATCTTAGTTCTAAACCCTGTCTCTGACCCCTCACTCTGAACTTGTGGATCATAATAAGAACACCTATAGTCACCTTGATCCTCTTGCTGAAGCCCTCGTACATAAAGGCTACAGTCACCTTCAATCTTTATTCTCCTCTGATCATTAATTAACACATACTTCCCTAGTGGTGATGCTCCCAACAGATCAAGAACTTTGCCATGATTATCTTGCCACTGAACTCTGAATTTCCCTTCGCCAGTATTCTCTCGCATAATTACATGGGAGCTGAACTGACTTTCCCAAAGGCGCGCCAACTCTAGTTCTCGTAACGTTTTGGTATAACCCTTTTCCGAACTGGCCTTGGATTCCTTCGTCTGACTGACTCTCTGGATTCCCCTGAAACAGGCTCACAGCCCTCTGGTGTCTTTGATGCATCATGCCCCACAGAAATGGGCTCTGCTGTTTCTGGGACATATTGGAAATCAATGTCCTCAAATTTTTTTTCCTGATCATTAACTGCAGAGTCATCCCTGGCATCCTCAGGAGTGTGCTCAAGGTCATCACCATTGTCCCCAATATGGACAATCCCCTCAGGCCCTTCAGCCTGGAGGTCTTCATAGACCTCTGCTTCTTCTTCTTGTTGTTCCACATTATCTTCCGGCTTTCTTAAGCCCTCAATTTTTTGCTATGTGAGGGCGACACCTCTTCACTTGGCGTTTTGACACAATGCGATAAATGATACCACGTCGGAGATCCTTTAACCTGGACTGCAGTTCCAGTACTGTGAACTACTTCAAATGGTCCTTCACGCCCTTCGTTAAACCACTTCCTTCTAAACACCTTCACGAACACCTTGTCTCCAGGTTGCACTGTGTTCCTCTTTTGCTCATCAAGCCTCTCTTGCACTTCTTCCTTTCTTTGCCTGTCAGAGACATACGCGGATATTCTTTTATGCAGAGTAGCCATATATGTTACATATGCTCGCATTTCATCTTCCAAAAGGGCCAGACTCTGACCCTTTCCGCTTGTTCGCAAACAAGGCATCGGCATCCGCCTGCCCATGACCAACTCTTGGGGTGTCATACGCAAATCACGCAGCTCACTCGAGCGACACACCATTAGCGCCAGCGGAAGTGCCGCTACCCAATTTAGACCCGTGTGCTGGCAAATTTTAACAATTCGGTTTTTCAAAACGCCATTCATTTTTTCGCAAATTCCTTGGCTTTGCGGGTGATAAACTGCTCCTAGACGCTGTTTAATTCCCAATTTTTGTAAAATTCATCTCACTGTTTTATCCACAAACTCTTTCCCATTGTCTGAAGATATCCGATCTGGAAGTCCCCATCTACTTATGACCTCTCTGCACAAAAACTTGGCAACCGACTGAGCATCCTTCCGTTTGGTTGGACAAGCCTCAGGCCACCATGAGAATCTGTCCACAACGACTAGCATATATCTCTTACCTCCCACTGGTTTTATCATGTCAACAAAGTCCACAACTAATTCACGCATGGGACCTCTCGGAGTTGGAATGTGACCAGGAGGAACTGGCACACCCTTCAACATTGTTCTTCAGGCAGATGACACACTTGCTATGACATAATCAATCTGCTCAAGTAGGTATGGAGCCCAAAACCCATACTCTTTTGTAATTTTTCTCCTAACTTCCCCTTGCAACATGAGCTAATCCATGTGATTCCTGAATCAACAGACCTAGCAGATCTGGAGGTGCAACCATCAGCCCTCATGATTTCGCCACAGTCCAGTGGAATCTTGGATAGCACCTCGGTCCAGCCACAACTGTTTATCCATTGCAGAAGCTGCTTGCATTAAGATCACATCTCTAAGTGTGATTCTATCTTCCAAGTCCACTTCATGAGTAACCAGAAGAACTTTGCCCAATTTGTCCGCCCAGACTGCCTTTGCAGCTTCATCAGCTGCTTTATTGCCCTAGGTGACTCTTGACAATCCGCTTCTATGTGCTGCGACTTAGCTATTGCAATTTCTCTAGGCTTCATCATAGCATGCAAAAGTTTCATTATCTGAGCATGATGTTGTATTGGGGAACCGTCTTTTTAAAGCCCCGGTTCTTCCATACCGATCCGAACAAATGACACACATTATGTGCATATGCAGAATCTGTGTATATCGTCACCCGTTTACCTTCTGCCAACAGACACGCTTCAGTCAGCCCCACAAGTTCAGCAAGATGCGCAGACGCAGGCTGTGGTATTACTTCAGCTTTTTCAACAACAAATCCGGTCCCCTGAGCTCTTACTACTGCATAGCCAGCACTCAATTTATCTCCTACACGATAACAAGATCCATCAGTCCAAAACTCCAAGTCTGGCTCACGCAATGGGAGAGCTTGCAAATCTGACCTGAGTCTTGAGTATTTCTCTGCTTCTTGAACACAATCATGTGGTTCACCATCCTCTGGAGGGTAACATCTTCCTGCTCTAAGAGCCTGTGATAATCCCTGAGTCTAGGCATAGTCAATGTGTATTTGCCATAGTTCAAAAGATTCCTGAGACTATGATGAGTAAGAATTGTCACCGGATAACCCATCGTAACAGATGATGCTTTGTCATACATTAAAGAAACTCCCACCATTGCTCTGTAACACAATGGCAACCCCAACTCTACTTCTGAATAGGCAGTGGAATAATATGAAATGGGTTGAGGACTCGCCCCATACCTGTCGGCTGACAAAGAACTGCACATGCATATTTACCCCTGTGGAAGTAGACACATACAACAAAAGTTCTTAGAGTAGTCTGAAGCGCCAGCGCTGGAGCCTCTTGTAGACCTCTGCTTAATAGTCTCAAATGCCAAAAGGCCATCCTGTGTCCAGGAAAGATTACAATGAAGTTGGGCATTTCGGTGTCTTTAATCATAGCCCTCAAAGGCCCTGTCAGGCTAGCATAATCCTCTACCCATGCTGAAGAATAACCAGCAATACCAAGAAATGTCATCATTTCTCTAACTGTTCTGGGCTTTGGAGCCTTTCGAATGGCTTCCAAATGACTGTCAGAAATACTTCTGTGTCCTTATGCTATTGTTTGACCCAAATAAACTACCTTCTCCTGACAATACTGCAACTTTTTCAGAGAAGCCTTATGCCCTTTTTTCCGCCAGTATCTGTAACACTTTAATTGAATCCTTGTGACATGTTTCCTTATCCGTGAACAGATGATTATATCATCCACATACTGAACAACAGTGCTTGTCAGTATCTGATCTATTCCTTCCAGATCATCTGTCAATACTTTATTAAAAATGTGAGGACTATGTTTAAACCCTTGTGGCAATCTCTTGTACTCATAGAACTGTTCCTTGTATGTAAATCCAAATAAACCTTGACTTTCTATACCAAGTGGAACACTAAAAAATGCCCCACACAGATCTAACACTGTGAAATATATAGCCTCTGGCGGAATTTGGGCCAACAAAGTATGAGGATCTGGAACGTCTGCTGGAAAATCAGCCACCACTTCATTCACTGCTCTTAAATCATGTACCAAACGATAAGAATCATCTGGTTTCTTCACAGGCAATAGAGGCGATTGCTCTGAGGATTTCGGGTTGTCTTCAAAACACCTGCTTTCAAGAGTCCTTCAATTTGTGGTTCAATCCCTCGGACTGCCTCTTCTCTTAATGGATACTGGTTCTTCCAAGGTGGTTTGGTTCCTGGTCTGAGCTCTACTCTCACCGGTTGGGCTGACTTTACAAGTCCTATGTCAGTACTATGTTGAGACCACAAATACTCTGGAACTTGTCGCAGCATCTCCTCTCTCATAGAGTCTGATACCATCTTGACACTGAAAATTGACTCATGTGTCATCTGCACTGTCTGTGGTTGTCCCTGTCCTTGAGCAGAGATCATAATCTTAATAAACCGCTGATCTTCACTCTTCCAGAGGGCAAAGTTCCCTATCACCGGAGTAAAAACCGCTTCCTCTGCTTCTGCCATCATTTCTCCTATGTGTTTCTGTTTATATTCTTCAGAAATCATCAAAGTCACATGTGGCACACTCTTCTCAATGTCATGCTCTTTATCCAAATATTCATTGCTGTCTGTCTTCATAGCTGCTCCTTGTGGTCCCAAAATTATGCAGCACGAACTGAGCTGGACTTGCTTTGGTTGACAATTCAGCCACTCCTCTGGATTTGGTTTGGCAACATCCTTGTAATACTTGAGTGTACAATGAAATGGATATTCCGGAAGCTTTGCATCAGGCATGTTTGCTACAATAAACTTCTCCCAAAGTTTAACGGGTTCCAGAAGACTCTGGCTAAGATGTCCAATCCAGAACACCGACGAAGCTTCAGTCTCCGTTATCATCGATACTTACATAAACATCTGTTGACACTTCCACCAGACAGTCAGTCCGTGTGCACCTTATTGTACAGTTCAATCTGCACAAAGCATCTCTTCCCAAAAGTGCAATGGGTGTGTGTTCTGACACCGATATTGGTATTATAGTCTTTTGGTCTTTATAACAGAGCTCAATAGGTTCCGTGAGAGGAATCAGCTGTTTCACTCCCTCAAACCCGATTGTCCGAATCAATTGACCAGACATGGGGAGATGTATAGCGTCTTTTAGGTCGAACACTGGTGAAAGCAGCTCCGCAATCCGCCATCACTTCCAATGGTCGGTCATTTACTTTCACCACTATTATTGGATCTTGCTCCGGCCCTGACACTACCAGCTGACACCCCCCTCTCGGGTCCTCTGGGCACCCCTAAAATCCAGGCTCCGGGCCCCTATACGGGTTCACTGTCCCCGAATGGCCTTGATTGGCCCCTAAATCCTCCTCTGAAGTTTCCTCTAAATTTCTGAATTCTCTAAAACATTCACGGTAAATGTCCAAACTGTCCACAATTATAACATACTTCTGAAGGCTGTTGAAAATTAAAGTTTCTCCTCTTCCTCTTCCTAAGTTTCCTCGACCTCCTCCTCTCCATATCTGTGGTTGACCAAGTACAGGTTGTGGGCAGGAAGCAATGGGAGCAACAGATGACGCTGGGCGGTCAAACTGGATCTGGTCCGTGGCAGTTGTGGTGATGTTTGATTTGGTGGAGGTTGACTCTGAATAACCAAAGCCTGCTTCTTTTCTTTCTTCTTATTGTCCACCAACTGTATTTGAGTAAGTTTTCTGAGAGTCTCCTGGTCCTGTTCTTTCTGGTCATGCTCCTTCTTCCGATATTGCTCCACTTGATGTGCTATATGGTCCAGATAGACACCCTTTGCCATACTTCCAAGACCAACCACCTCTGCCAGCTTGTTCTCACTGGTAGGGGCAACCCTTCTGTATTTTCACTCGCAAAATTGATTGCTCCATCTGATTCAAATCCGGATCATTTCCTGTGACATTTCTCCACACTTGATGGGCCCTTGACACATAAGCCCTTGGGTTCTCTTCCTGTCCAAGTGGTTCAATAAGGATATTATCAGGATGTACATTTGTTGGAAATGTATCTCTCAGAGCTCTCCAAACACGACCTCTATTTGCAGCAAACAACTCTGGATCGTTCACAGAAGTTCCCACATATCGATTTAATCCCGCTTTCTGCAAAATCTCTTCCATAGCTGGGACTCCAAGGAGGTTAGCCAAAAGTCTCTTAATATCTCCTATGGCTGACTGTGTTCCCACCATTATCTCTTCCAACTTTGAAATACAAGGATGCGCTCCATCTTGAAGAGTAGGTAACTTCTCAAGTATGTCTGACATATCTGTATTCTGCCAGGGCTTATACTCCAGATTCTGTCCTCGAATAACCACTGGACACATCTTATCTGGTGACTTTCCCCTTCTTGGGCGTAATGAGTATTTCATAGTGTCTGACTTTTAGAGTCTTTCTTCCGTGATTTCTTTCTTAGCTATCTGCAATTCCTGTAAGTGATTCTCCAGTGCTTCCCGACTTTCTAGACTGGTAGAATTATTTATGTCAATAAGACATTGATCAATACATTCCTCCACCTCTCTTAAAGTCTGCCATCTGACTTCTCCATATCTGGTACTGGATGCCCTTGGGAAACCCTTAAAACGATGAACCCTTGCTCTCGAAGTCTCCATCGCTGTTTCCTTTCTCGCTTTCATTGAGCTGTCATCTCCTTGATCCTTTTTCCTCCACGTTCTGACTCTTTTCTCTCCGCTTTAGCCAACATCCGTCTGACTGCTGGGTCATATCCACCCATATTTTCATCTGAATCACTCTGATCATCCTCTCCACTTTTCATTTTCATGATCCTTAGTCCCCCTTAGTTTCTAAATGTGCCGCTTTTTTACTTTTGGTGTTTGGATACATCTTTATGGTTGTTTCCGCTTCCTGTTTCTATTATTCGCTCATTGTCATCTGTAATGTGATAGTTACCCTCCTGACTAATCACTGGAAGTTGGGGATAAATCTCTTCAAACTTCACCTCCTTCTCATAAGGTGGGGGTTTCTTTATTGGGGCCGTATGTGAGAATGGTGTATTAGTGTCTGCCACTAATTTTTCTATTTCTTTTGCATTCTTCTCTATTTCTTCTGTGCCTTTCTCCTCTTATCTTTTGCCGCCCAATAATCTCTGTCCCTCCTTTTCAAACAACTGGAGAATGCCAAGCTCTGTTTGTCTTTTTTTCTTTATGCTTTCTGTCCCTTTTTACCTTTCTTCTGATCCGCTTATATGTAGATATAAACACCGTCATTGTTTTAATTACATCTGCTGAGTGTCCTTCCACTGGCCGAGGTTGGTCAATTTCAGGCCAACGCTTATGCCACTTAACTGACATTTTTTCTACACCTTTAATTAGGGGATTACTCTTCTGCACAACATCCGGAGTGATTGTTTTCAGAGTATTAGCGTCCTTCTTCGGCATTGTAATAATTACCTTATACTCCCTTATTATAAATCAAATCAACCCTTTTTTTTCTTATTTTTTTTCCTCAAAAATTTATTTAGATTATTCCTCTCTTCAATTTCCCATTTAAAGTAATTACAAACCACTGTATTGCCACAATCAGTAACAAAAACTGAAATAAATTTGCCAACTTCAGAGCATCAAGAGTCTTATTTTAATTTATTTCGTTCTAATAATATCTTAAATCTCCCAGTTATTCTACTTTAGATAGACTCACATGTCCTTAAAGACAATCCATTTACTCTAAGCCCCTGCTCATCAGTTTTTCCCTTTTTTTTTCTTTTTCTCAGATTCTGACCAAGAGGGACGGGAGGGTGCAGCACTCTCTCACTCTCTCTCTCACACACACAGAGAGGCAAAAAGTAAAACAGAGAAAACTACACGCTCATCAACCACTCAATCGGTCCCTCATCAAAACAAATGCGTGCTCCAATATTGGTATCTTTTCCCTTCCTATCCTGTTTCTTGCTCAGTCCTGCGCACACAAAACATCCTCGTTGTTCTCCCTACTTTTTCTACAATAAAATGTTCTTCTCGGGCTTATATTTTAGCAGATTCAATACGTCTTCTCAATGGAAGCTCATAGGTATTATCAAATGTCCCTCAAGGGCTCATATATGTATTTTAACAATTTTAGTCCCCTTAAAGACTCATAGATCATTACTTTCAAACGTCCTTTCAAAAAGGCTCATGATGATTTTTTTCAAAACGTCCCCCTAAAGGAGGCTCATATATATTTAACATTAAAAGCAAGCATACATGTCCTTATGAATCAATAGACCACTTATTTTCAACCACAACCTATGTGTGGCTTTCACACATGAACCTTCCACATCCAGTCACACCCAGCTGAAGCACCGCTGACACACCACGGAGCAGACACACACACCGACAGACCACTCGTTGAACAAACAAAGACACAGAGCAGAATACACCAAACAGAAGCTCACAACAACTCAATCATCATCCGAAATTTCTCAACGTTAACTCATTCATACTTTTCCCTACTAAATGCGCATTTTTGCCGCTCACTTTTCTCTTTTTTCCTAAATTTATGCTTCCTTAATGAGATGCAGACATTTCAATGAGAGGTTGCTTCAGACATCGTTCTTCAACGAATGTTCGAGTGGGAGCTTACAATTGAATTTTCTCCATCTGCACCTCCAGTTCTTAGAACTGACCTGAAACATCTCCTAGTAACATCCCAGGTTTTATGGCCCGTCTAACACCGCCTTCCTAAGGGCTTCATCCAAATTCATGGCTTGACCTCTTTATTCTTCTTTTTTCCTTTACATTTTTTTCCTTTACATTTCCTTTTTTCCTTTACATTTTTTTCCTTTACATTTCTTTTTCCTTTGTTTCTTTTACTTTATTTAATTTCTAATTCCTCCGGCCCGGAGTTACGATTCTAATTTCCAGTCAAATTCCACTATTCTTAAAAGCCAACTTTCACGCAGCTGCTAAGACGCATGTCTTATCAAGTTAAGGAAGATAAGGGCCCTGTCTTCATTAATCTCGATATGCTTATTTAGCACACTTTACCGCTACTAATTAGGCTATTCTACCATTTCCTACTTTAACTTCTTATTTTCTTTACATCTTTCCTTCTTTAACTTCTTATTTCCTTTACATCTTTACTACACTATTTCCCCTGTTGCGTCCGCCTCTAGCAACACAACAAACCAAATTTAGAACGGAGCACCGAACCAAACATCAACACATCATGACACGCACAATAACAAACGATTCTTTTGCGATGTCCAACCAGCAAATACAACAGCCTTTACGAACAAACCAGCGCCTAAAAATGTGAGGAATGCTCACCTGAACTGCCAGCGGAGCGGAGTCGGCGCTTGATGCTGGTGAAGATGCAGGGCACAACACAACCAAGTTCGTGACGCCCAAAAATTAATGTGGTTTATTTGATGGTGTTGATGATGTGAAGAGGATGAAGGAGACTCCGCTGACACTGTCTTGATTACATATAAAGGTTTATTATAAAGAAGAACAGCGTCAAGTCAAGCATCTATAGATCTGCTTGTGAGAGGGTGTGAAGCCAATGAACCACTCTGAAATTCAGCCTTGGTCACCGACTCTTAAATAGGACAGTTGTTTTCCTAAAAACTGTCAAGCACATATGGTTTTAGTTACAAAGCATTACCTGCCTTTGGGGACTGCAAGACCCCTTCTGAGGACCTTTGACCCATGGCCTCTGAGCCATATCTCTATTTTCACGCATGATTTATATTCTACATATATGACCATACACCTCATTTCCCCCCTTTGAGGCTTACAGAGCCTCAAAAAGAAAAGAATTATGTTTACAAATGTACCAAGAAAGACAGTTCTTCCTATACTGCTTGTCGCAGCTTAACCTTATCCAAACAACAAATTTATGGAGTGTGAGAGCAAAAACCTGTCATGCAGCTGTCCTTTTTTCACAAATTTCATCAATCAATCAAGACAGGAAATTCTTCTCACGGCCCTTGCTGCCTTAAGCGACCACATTTAGTACTCCAAGCCAATTAAGAAAAATTTGGGAAAAATATATATATATATATATAGAGATATCTCCTAGGCAAATACATATGGAAACCTCAGAAAATAAAATGAAATAATGTCCAAATTCAGGCTGGTCGTCCCATCTGACCCTCCAATGGACCTTTCCCTGCCTAGCACCAATCTCCCTAAGCACCGAGAAAAATAAAATAAATGAGGTCCCAGTGTATTTCCCTACTGACAAAGAACAACATTCCTAAGGCAAGGAAAACAAAAAGATTCCCAAGTAACGCACATCATCATTTTGGACTCAGCATATAAATGTCCTACTTTAGATATTAGCAATATCACAGATTACATTTCACACTGTAAAATGTACACATATACATAAGAGAAGACATAAGAAGGTATCACACCGCAGCTCCTCAGCAGCGTCGACTCTCGTTGTAGTGTTGATGGTCTTTTGAGTCCAGATATTTTAGTCCCACAGTGTCCTTGTTCAGCGCCCTTCGTCCATTTTTCACCCTCCTTGTTCTGAATGTTTGGGAACATCAGGGTCCCCGAACAGTCAGCCACCCTCACAGTCGTTTTTCCCCCATAACATTCTGGGAGAAAAGAAAGAAAACACCTACCAGTATCTTGCAAAAAGAAAAAACATCAGATGCAGATTATCACATTATCTCAAGTTAATATTCACATTTCCATTTCCCCCCTTCGATTATACCTCTCCATATTAAGACACTAAAAATTAACTAAATAATACCAAAAATAAATGCAGAAAGAATAATGAAATCATATTCAAAAAGGATATTTCTCAATCAATTTGCATTCCACCACCAGTTCCTCATCTTCGTCGTCTGGGTCACTCTTATGTAGTAGTGGCATCTGTACCTGATCTCCAGGCATCACCACTCCAACCCATCTTAATATCATCGCTTTCGCAAAGGTCAGTAGCAGCGTACAAAAGCAAAACATCACACACAGTGATATAAGAACTGCTATCAAAATTTGAATCAATGCCGCACCTAAGACTCCAAATCTGTCTCGTAATCAAACATTAGCAGACCATCCAGCTCCTTGTGATGCGCCAAACGCATCCCTAATGTTCTTCAATGCATCTAGAACACTAGTGATATTATCAGAGCTGTCAGGAATCAAAGTATAACAGGCATCACCAGTTAAATTCAAAGCCACACATAGGCCACCTTGTTTGGCCAAAATATAATCAAAAGCCATATCATGTTTCAGCAATGTCAGTCTGTGACTCCTTTGGGTGTTTGACAAGTATTCAAACCCCTTTATAGTCTCATTTGCAAAACCCTGCAAGGTGTAGGTTATATTATCAATATGATCGGCCAAAAACGTTACACCATACCATGGAAATAGTCCTATACCCCATTTCTCTCCAAGACTAATCCTCCAATGATAGGACTCCAGATTATGAAATTGTGCCATTTCCCTTTTCTTCCTACTGCCAGGAACAGCAGTAGATTTGACCTCAGCAGGTGCTTGTCCCTTCTGGACCGCCAAAACTTCATATGGAAGCTTCGATCTTGCCATGTACCAGCATCCGGTCCATCCATATGGCAGAAATAAGTATGCTTTATCACCACAAATCCACCAAACGTCTCTAAAATTCCCTATAGTCACATTCGCAGGCAAAGTTTGGTTCTTCACCTTTACCTCAGTTTTACTCTGTTTGCGGTGCGGTGTATGAAAGGTCACTGTATATAACCCATCAACAGTCTTGTGTTCACGCCCATTAAATTGCATCATATATTTATCACAGTCTGCTATTCCCATAAACATACCCGGGCCATTATGTGTTTCATTCGAACAAAAACAGTCTTCAGCCTTTACAGGTGTCACGTCCTGTCCATCAGGAACTGCTGTTGTCACATCCTCGTGTTTGTCGAGTAAATCTAAATATGGCAAGTTTTTCAACCAAGAACAATCAAATCTGGGTCTAAACAGATGTACTGATAAAGCCATAACCTTATCTTCTCTTGACTTCTGCTGATACAACAGCCATGATAGTGCATAAGATTGACACTTAGGAAGCAGCGGTTCTGGTACTGTTTCCATAATTACAGGCTATGTGCCTGGTGGTGTAATTCTCACCACACATGGGCAATTCATGTCCTTAATCGATCTTACAGAATGAGTCAATTGTTGAAACCACAAATTTCTACCTGCCCATGGGTCTGAAATTTGTAGCACCGAGAGTCAAATCCATATGCCTTCCACGTAGTTTCTCTCTTTTGTAATGCTCGATAGGATTCAATCATGTCGTCTGGTGTCCAGTCAAGGTCATCGAGGTCATTGGTCATATCTGACAGAGTCCTCTGAATTGTTTCAGATGAGTTTACATTAGTGTTGTCCACTATTGATTCCCGAATTCCAGCTCTCTTACTACTACTGTTCAAGCTAACCTCTATTTGCAACATTGGCTTTTGAGTCCCATTAACAAATTCCTCAAGTGGCAAAGGTACCATCTTTGTCCTGTTTTTGAGTTCAGTCAATGTTTTATTTGTGACAGCCCCTGTCACAACCTTACTTGTAGAATTTCCCAAAGTAACGGACATTTGAGTCGTCACAACCATTGTTGTGCTATTTATCCCCTTCTGAGTCGTAACTAAAGTATCGACCGGAGTTGTCATCTTGACACTCTTAGTCACTTCTGGAGCTACAGTAGTATACATCACCTGGTCGCTATATATCCCCTTTGTAGTTGCTGTAGTAAGTTGCTCGTGAACTTTTCTAACAACTTGAACAGGACTAAAACTTATCACAAGTGTCACATTGCGAGTTACATATCCCTCTATCCAATAGTTTCGAAATGATACAAATTTTAAGTGTGGTTCATAATAGGTGCATGTATATTCCCCTTGATCTTCCCAAGTAACATTTCTCAAAACAAGCGAGCAATCACCCTCTATCTTCATCCTCTTCATGTTATTGTACCAAACATATTTCCTTCGATCAGGAGGCACAATGTCGACATCAGGTCCTATTAACACTACGTCTTCACCGCGATTATTTTCCCACTTAGGAGGATTATTGCCACCAACGTTCCATTTACCACACTGACATGGAAGATGAGCTGCACTGCCTAAATTTACCCTAGTCACAGAGTTCGAAGCAGTTGGTGTCGGTGAAGTCGTCGAACTGCAACTGTTGTTAAGTGCGATACATTTGTAAGCTGCAGAACTGGAAGAATAGGTTTCTGTTCCTTTTTCCCAGTTTCCGGCCGGAGAGTTGACATTATAGTTGTTAATTCTCCTACTTCTTAACAACTTGAAGTTGTGTGATCTTACTTGCATTTATTACTACTAAAGTCATTATCTTAGTTCTAAACCCTGTCTCTGACCCCTCACTCTGAACTTGTGGATCATAATAAGAACACCTATAGTCACCTTGATCCTCTTGCTGAAGCCCTCGTACATAAAGGCTACAGTCACCTTCAATCTTTATTCTCCTCTGATCATTAATTAACACATACTTCCCTAGTGGTGATGCTCCCAACAGATCAAGAACTTTGCCATGATTATCTTGCCACTGAACTCTGAATTTCCCTTCGCCAGTATTCTCTCTCGTACAATTACATGGGAGCTGAACTGACTTTCCCAAAGGCGCGTCAACTCTAGTTCTCGTAACGTTTTGGTATAACCCTTTTCCGAACTGGCCTTGGATTCCTTCGTCTGACTGACTCTCTGGATTCCCCTGAAACAGGCTCACAGCCCTCTGGTGTCTTTGATGCATCATGCCCCACAGAAATGGGCTCTGCTGTTTCTGGGACATATTGGAAATCAATGTCCTCAAATTTTTTTTCCTGATCATTAACTGCAGAGTCATCCCTGGCATCCTCAGGAGTGTGCTCAAGGTCATCACCATTGTCCCCAATATGGACAATCCCCTCAGGCCCTTCAGCCTGGAGGTCTTCATAGACCTCTGCTTCTTCTTCTTGTTGTTCCACATTATCTTCCGGCTTTCTTAAGCCCTCAATTTTTTGCTATGTGAGGGCGACACCTCTTCACTTGGCGTTTTGACACAATGCGATAAATGATACCACGTCGGAGATCCTTTAACCTGGACTGCAGTTCCAGTACTGTGAACTACTTCAAATGGTCCTTCACGCCCTTCGTTAAACCACTTCCTTCTAAACACCTTCACGAACACCTTGTCTCCAGGTTGCACTGTGTTCCTCTTTTGCTCATCAAGCCTCTCTTGCACTTCTTCCTTTCTTTGCCTGTCAGAGACATACGCGGATATTCTTTTATGCAGAGTAGCCATATATGTTACATATGCTCGCATTTCATCTTCAAAAAGGCCAGACTCTGACCCTTTCCGCTTGTTCGCAAACAAGGCATCGGCATCCGCCTGCCCATGACCAACTCTTGGGGTGTCATACGCAAATCACGCAGCTCACTCGAGCGACACACCATTAGCGCCAGCGGAAGTGCCGCTACCCAATTTAGACCCGTGTGCTGGCAAATTTTAACAATTCGGTTTTCAACGCCATTCATTTTTTCGCAAATTCCTTGGCTTTGCG
>NW_024402595.1:0-3000 GCF_016859285.1 Xiphias gladius
GTGAAAAATTGCAAACTGTGATCACACCCAATCCTTTGCATTACCACAGAGTAGACTTACTCTACTCTGTGTCTCTGTTGGATCAAATAAGTGGAGAATAAAATCATCTGCACAGTTGTACTCTTCCTGTGTCTTCCACATCAACTGATCATGATCACGATCTTGAATGTTTTTATGTCTTTATGTGTATTTAAGGGGGCATTTAGAGAGATGACAGGGAATGAGGAGGGAGAGAGAGGGGGAGGGGTGGAGGGAGAGCGAGAGAAGGAGCGAGACAGGGGAAGAGAGAGAGAGAGAGAGAGAGAGACATCATCCAACAAAGGTCTCCGAACAGATAAGAACTGGGGGTGTTGTAAGTCACACTAACCCCCAGGCCAGCTCCCTGGAGAAGGATTTCCACCTCATATCAACACTGCTTGGTCCATTCACTAGCTAGGGTATTTTAGCAGAAAATCCAGCGCATACATATAGTACATATGTATCATACGTGGCTACATACGTGAAACACAAAGTGGCTATGCATTTATCATTTTGTAAGCAGTGATAGGAAGAGTACAGATTGATTTTACTTCTCACTTTGAATCTTTTGAAACACTTTGAATGTGATGTCCTCCATCTGTTGCTTTCTGGAGCCACTTTCACCTACATGAAGAAAACTGCTTGATGAACACTTTACCTCCGAATTGAAACTGGTGTTCGACATTATTTTTAAGTCTGTGATGTTGTAATCTTTTCAGCTGTAAATACCATCTGCTTCCAATTTGCTGCTGCATATTCATCTCATAGACAGCATAGTATAGCCTGAGGGTTGCCAGATCATCAGGTCAGTTAACCCCATATCTTACTCTGTCAATCTTCATCAAATCTGGCAACACTCAATAGACCTTACCAAATACCCTGTGTGGAGTTAATATGACAAGATTGTTTTAGGTAGTTAAAAACATTCCATCCATTCATTTTCTGCCGCTTATCCGGAGTAGGGTTACGGTGGCAGCAGGTTCAGCAACGTAGCCAGATGAGATATATAGTCTATCCAGCATTTTCTGGGTGTACCCTGGGTCCTCCTACCAGTTGGAAGACAACCAGGAAGATCCTGATCAGGTTCCTGAACCACCTCAATTGGCGGAGTGGCAGCTCTACTCCAATCTTCCTCCAAGCTCCCTCTGGAAGTCAGAGCTCCTCACCCTATTTCTAAGGGTGAGTCCGACCACCCTACGGAGGAAAATAATTTTGGAATGTAGATTGACTGTTAAATCTATGGCTTTGCCCTGGGGGCGGCTTTGGCTCAGGAGATAGACTGGGTTGTCCACTAATTGGAAAGTTGGTGGTTTGATCCCTAAAGATCCCCCTCCAGTCCGCAAGACACTGAACCCCAAATTACCACTGATGGCTGTGCCATGTGTGAGTGTGAGTGTGAGTGTGAGTGTGAGTGTGATGAATGAGATGTATGAATGTGTGTGAGAATGGGTAAATGTGGCATGTAGTGTAAAGTGCTTTGAGTGGTCGATAAGACTAGAAAAGTGCTGTGTGAGTTCATTTACCATTTTACCATCTTCACCACGATGGTCTGGTACAACACCCACATTAATGCTTACGCTCCATTTTACCCTCTATGTGAACAAAAGATAGTTAAACTCTCTCACTTTTAGCAGCAACTCACTCCCTACCCAAAGGGAGAAATCCACTGACACAGCAGCCTCAGACTTGAAGGTGCTGACTCATCCCAGTCGCTTCAAACTCACCTGCAAACCGCCACGGTGCATGCTGCAGGTCATGGTCTGAAGCCAACAGAACCAAATCTTCTGCAAAAAAGCAGAGAGGCAATTCTGAGGTCCCAAAACTAGCCACTTTCCTCATCCCAGCTGCGCCTTGAGATCCTGTCCATGAAATTCACAAACAGGATCGGTGTCAAGGGCACCCCTGGCAGAGGCCAACACCAACTGGAAATGTGCTTGACTTCCTGCCGAGAATGCAGACACAGCTCTCATCCCGCTTATATAAGGACCAGATGGCTCGTCACTAGCACCTTGAAGCTTGTAGGGACCAGGGATTAGGTGTGATCACAGCATAGGAAGATGACACCTGACTGGCCTGTCTCACAAAATATATCTCCAGTTCATATTCTACTCTAACCTTACTACACAAATACCATTGCCATTGAGCACTGAGTTTGACTTTGTTGTTGTTTCCACCTGAATGTCCAAGCAGCTCCACACTGCCGCTGCTGCTGCCACCACGCCCTCACTGCAGGGAAAAGGAGCTCCACAGCTCTGTCTTCTCACACTAAAAATTCAGTGAACAGACTTAATTTTTAAGATGTTCCAGTAATTATTAATTCAGAATTCTTTCATACCCACACCCCTAACAAATGGTCTGGGTTTTTGATTTTGACATCTTTGATCCCTCACTCTCCATCTTGGATTTCCGTTTGCAAATGAAATCACACATGCGTACACACACACACACACACTAATACAGTCTGCTGAAGTCAAACCACGCCAGCGCATGCATGGACACGCTTGAAGTCCCCTGAGCAGTGAAGAACACTTTTCTTACAGCAGTTTTGATTTTTCTGTGTTTTGCTAGATGTGAATGTGTTTAAACCTTGAGTGGTTAGGGCTGGGCTCTGTGTGTGTGTGTGTGTGTGTGTGTGTGTGTGTGTGTGTGTGTGTGTGTGTGTGTGTGTGTGTGTGTGTGTGTGTGTGTGTGTGTGTGTGTGTGTGTGTGTGTGTGTGTAGCTGTCGCCGTGACCATGATTGTGCTCATCTCTGTTCTGTAGGCTACTTGCCACTCTCTACTGAATAAAGCAACAGTAAAAGAAAAAAAGGAAAACAAAAAAGCAGTAAGTTTGGAAAATCTATTTTCCCTCAGACACTTTTCCCCCTGAAGCAAAAAAGCCTTTTTTTTTTTTTTTTTTTTTTTTTGCATATTATTCATTTGATGTTTTTATTTTTTCATTTTTTAAAATTTGGTTTAATTTGGTGTTTCTCTGGAAATGTT
>NW_024402598.1:10000-17500 GCF_016859285.1 Xiphias gladius
CCGTCAAATTGAAAGCCTTTATATATTTTGAGAATAAACAGCATGAAGCTCTTATGTGACATGCGAAGTAAAAAATGTTTGCTTGGGTATCTTGACCCATCATACTTTTTTTGCTATTACATGTTGTTTAAGAACTTTGAAATGAACTTTGTGAGAGTAATTTTTTTTTTTACTGATAGGAATGATGAATAAAACTACAAAAATAATCCTCAAATTTTTATAAGCTGGAATGAAACTTTAACGGGCACTTGTATGGGCTAAATCTACATCTTAATAGATATTTGAAGAAGAACAGTACTCAGCATAAAATTTAAACCTCTTGATGTGGCTCTGGATGCAGGTCTGATAATCCATATGAGGGATTTGTTTAGAGTTTTACCTAATCTTCCATTACAGTACAATGTGATGGAAATCCCCTTAAAATCAGATGTTCCAGGAATGATTTTTTTTCTGCAGTCATGCTTCAGTTTTCTGGACTGATTGGCAGCCTGACGGGGGGCAGACAGAACTGTGACGTTAGGTTGTAACCCAATGTGTCACACGCAGCCTTGCTTTGCCTCAAAGCAACATGTGATGTGATGTGATGTGTGGGTTGTGATATTTTTGGATGATGACCTGCATGGCTCATCCACTACTATCAAATCTTAACTAATGGCTATACAATTTTTATCCTCCTCTCTTTTCATTCCTCACCAGCAGAGGGCATGATTGGGTTCTTTGTCTTGCTTCTTCTCTCGTCTCTTTCTTTGGCTGTAACTCGAGTCAGAACTTTTCAAACCAGTGTTACAGCCTACAATGAACTTGGATTTTTTCTACACAGATCAGCCTCAAAGTTAAAACCACTGACAGGTGAAGTGAATAATATTGATTATCTAGCTACAATGGCACCTGTCAAGGGTGGGATATATTAGGCAGCAAATGAAGTCAGTTCTTGAGTTGGTTTGTTGGATGCAGGAAAAATGGGCAAGCTTGAGGATCTCGGCCACTTTGACAAGGACCAAATTGTGATTGCTAGACAGCTGGGATAGAGCATCTCCAAAACGGCAGGTCTTGAGGGGGTTTTCCTGGTATGCAGTGGTCAGTACCTTCCAAAAGTTGTTCAAGGAAGGAATACCTGTGAACTGGTGACGGGGTCATGGGCACCCAAGGCTCATTGATTCGCGTGGGGAGCTAAGGCTGGCCCTTGTGGCCCAATCCTGCAGAAGAGCTACCTTAGCACAAATTGCTGAAAGCCTCAATACTGGCTACGATAAAAATGTTAGAACACACATTGCATGGGAACCCACTGTGTAGCAGCAGACCAGTCAGAGTGCCCATGCCGACCCCTGTACACTGCCGAAAGCACCTACAATGGTACTGAGTGTCAGACCTGAACAATGGAGCGATGGAGGAAGGAGGCCTGGTCTAATGAATCACATTTTCTTTTGTATCATTTGGATGGTGTGTATGCATTGTTTACCTGGGGAAGAGATGGTACCAGGCTGCACTATGGGAAGAAGGCACGCTGGTTGAGGCAGTGTAATGCTCTCAGCAATGTTCTGCAGGGAAACCTTGAGTCCTGGCATTCATGTGGATGTTACTTTGACACGTACCACCTATCTAAACATTGTTGCAGACCAAGTACACCCCCATGGCAACGGTATTCCCTGATGGCAGCGGCCTCTCTCACCAGGATAATGTGCCCTGCCACACTGCTAAAATTGTTCAGGAATGGTTTTAGGAAGCTGACAAATAATTCACAGTGTTGCCTTGGCCTCCAAATTCCCCAGATCACAGTGTGATCAAGCATCTGCGAGATGTGCTGGAAAAACACGTCAGATCCATGGAGGTCCCACCTTGAAACTTACAGGACTTAAAGGATCTGATGCTAATGTCTTGGTACCTGATAACACAGGACACCTCCAAAAGGTATGCCTCAACGGATCAGTGCTTTTTGGGCAGCACAAGGGGGACCTACACAAAATTAGGCAGGTTTTAATGTTGCGGCTGATCTGTGTAAGTCTCTCTTTATGTCTTCCTCCTGCTGCGCCCAACACCTTCACCTTACCCTGCTCTCCTACATATATTGATACATGTATATTGTATTATTCACATCATTCTCTCATTTGCTCTTTAATGTACTGAAATCCATTTTAAATATTTTTCCTTCGCTTTGCTCAAATCTACTCCCCTGCTCAACCCTTTCTCTTCTGTTCCATCTGTTCTACATTTCCCTTATGTCTTCCCCTGCTTCTTCCACCCTCCTTCACACAGGTGGTGAGTCAGCGCTTCCCACAGAACAGCATTGGTGCAGTGGGCAGCGCCATGTTTCTGCGCTTTGTCAACCCAGCTATTGTGTCTCCATACGAGGCTGGCATCTTGGACAAGAAGCCCCTGCCCAGGATAGAACGGGGTCTCAAACTCATGTCCAAGGTAAGGTTGGTGAACAGAATGGCTTTGTGATGCAGCTGACTGGAAGGAAACTTTGTTAGGATTTTAAAACAGAAACTATGTTAGTGATGTTTGTTTAGCATACAGCAGCTAAAACCAAACTTTCTTGCCAAAATCTTGTCAAAATCTACTTCCATTCACTGTTTTTAAAAAAAAAGACAAAATGCCTGAGCCTGATTGTGTGTTCTTGTGTGTTGGGTCTGTCTTTTTGTTTGATTGAAGAATATATTTTGTAAAGAACAAATACTGCTTCTCCAAACCTCGTTAAGGCTACCACACAACTGTTGTAGCTATAGTCTAATGGTTAAATATTGTTATTACAGTAATACAACAGGATTTAAGATGCAGCTTACTCTGCTACAGTAGCAGTTTACAATCTGGCTGTGTGGTTAAATGTTGTTTATAACTAAAAGTGGAGGGCAAAATCTGTAACAAGTGGCAAAGCAGAATGGAGACTTCATCCCCAGTTCAGAATACTGCAGTCAGAGTGGTGTTCAACAGCTTTAGTATGAAGCACAACTTAAATCCAAGCCTTAAACTTGCACATCATCATTCCTTGAACCACAGAAACAACAAGGCAGATTGCTGCATGAAGCAGACTTTCCCTCTTTGATACACAGTCAAACCTCAAGTCAGCACTAAGATGGTCATACACTTCCCTGTTAGCACTTGGGCGTATTGGGTGTCCAGTAGCCCAGTTCTGTATGGTTGGCTTCCTCCCCCACAGAGATAGCGACTTTTAAATGGAAGTCCTATTCATATCTATACCATTAGAAAAGTGTAATATTGGAATCTTCAATGGCAAGAATTCCTGGTTTTCCCCGGAAGGATGACAAAAACTGAAGACCATCTTACGATGGGATCACACCACCTGTGACGCCTGTCAACATGTTGATGTTCTGACCCATGAGTATCAGTAGTCATTACTACATTATTACATGAGTCCTTGGTATTCCTGCTTCGGACCACACCCATCTTTGAACTTCGCCTTCATAAAGTTTCTTGACTGTATCTTGCATGGTTGTGATGCTATTACAGTGACAGAATCTGTCCACAGACAGACATATAAACACCTGCCAAATTACTCAAAACTGCCTCTGTGGTAGTTCCTGCTACAGTAGGTGTCTCCAGGACCACATTTTGCCACAATGACACACACGCACACACTCACACACAACAAAAATACAATAAAACAATACCAGCCACGCTGTCGCGACTGTGAAAAAATCCCGGGAAGTCATTTTAAAATCAAGGAAATCCTTCAACCTTAGCGTAAAGTACCCATCATGAGTGGCTTCTTGCAATGGGCAGATGCTCAATTATAGCATGATACAGCGAGGCAACCAGAAAACCGACAACCTCAACTTACCTATTTTGCCTTGACACTCAGTTTTTGAAAGCTTGATATCTAAGAAAGCTTTTTGGAAGATTGAAACTAAGTTTTGAAGGCTTGATAATGTTTTAATTGACTGAAAAAAAATTCAAATCTCTGCAAACATTATTTTTTATTGGAGTTTCCCTTCTTCATGACTACAGCACTCTTTATGCAGTGTTTCTTCAACACATTTTCAAAGTTTCAAATTTGTCACTGTTCTTCCAGTGTATTAGTTTGTTTTTCCAGGTTTAAAACTGTGTAAATGGTGATGTGAAAACTGATGTGCGTATGTTGGGGAAAAAAGTTCAAAGTTCATTTCAAACAGGGTAAATCTTTATTTTTAAACTTTTGTGGATGCACACTTGCACCCATGTTGCTGACTGTTCTTTCAGAGTTTACAACACCCACTTATTAGAGATTTGCCTACACAGTTGCGAGCTTGTGAGTCCTATGATTTTCTGGCATCGTTGTTTTGCAACAAAAAAAGGGGATCCTGGGGGCAGAGGCATTTTCTCTTAACCTATTGTTTGCTCTCTGCTGAAGTACAATCCAATCACATGTTGTATTTACCGAGTTAGGTGGGATTGCCAGACTGTTCTGCCAATGGCTGATGCGAACAGGATGCATGGTTGTCTGTTCTGTGTGGCTGTCCCCAAACAGCGCCTGTGGACGAGGCTTCACTCATTTTTCTTTTACACACTTTGATGATTAAACTATGTAAAAGGAAGCACAGGAAGCGGAACCAGCCCCCATGACTTTCAAAGTACATGCACAAAGTCACCCCTGCGCAGTCATTTAGGTCAGTTAACTTTAAATTATGTGTGTGTTTGTGATCTTGTTGTCTCTAAAAATTCAGTGTTTGTGGTCTTGTTTGTGTTCATAACTATATAATGCTTGCCTGCCCAATCAAACAATGTTTAAACTAACTACAGCAGATAGCTGATGCTAGTTACTTTATTTGGTTGATAGGCGAACTAGGTAGCTAACTGTTGTAGTTAACTTAGCTAACAAACCCCTTTATGCTAATGTTACTTGTTTATTACAACTGTTAGCTCTTCTGCATCTCAGTGGGTATTCCTCAATGTAATGCTGTGTGAGATGTCTCCATTTACAGTAGAAGTTAGATAACCTAGTCATTAAAATCAAAGCTGAGACTGCTGCACAGACTTTGACGTGTATTTTTATTCAATTCAGCTCTAGTGTGTTCTTTATGCTCAAAAATATGTATTTTACCAGTGTGAGGATGCAGATTTTACAGACCAAAGAAATGTTCTGATTAATTTAATAAATGTCCTTTGCCCTGTGCCCCACCCATATTTGTGGGTCCTCCATGGATAATTTGATGTATAAACTCGCCCATGCATAAGGTCATCATCAAAAACGACTGAGGCTAACTACTGTATGACTGGACCTGGATAACTTGGATAGAGCCATGCTGAAACTGTCATCAGGTTAGCTGATGTACAGTACAGTGTGAAAATTGGGCAGTAAGATGTTAGCTACTTTGGCTCTGCTGTCTATCTTATTTGATTTGAAACTAAACAATGACTGAGATTAAATCACTGACTGGGCTTTGAGCAGTTTGTGTTCACATCCATAGTGTGTGAACCGTGAAGCGACTGTAGCCTCCTTTTTTACAAATTCTGCCAATTTTAGGACAGTGCAGTAAGGTGATAGTCTTAAACATACATACAACACAGACAGAGTTATTTTATGGCCTAGCAGTGGGCTGGTCCTGATAGGCAAGGTGAGTCACCTGACCTCAGTCCAGTTGAGCAGGGTTGTCAGTCAATGAAAATCAGACCAAAGGCAAAAGGTCAGTTTGCAGTTGAGGCCTGGCAGAGCATCACCATGGGAGATACCAGATATCTTCTGATGTCTATGGCTCACAGACTTCAGACAGTCAACGAATGAAAATATTTGGCCCCAAATATTAGACTGCATAACTAGCATTTATTTTAACTGATCAAATTATCTTTGGTCCTCTAAAATTGGAGAACTGTAGCTACAAGTCAAAAATTCAGTACAATACCTACATTGTTCATCTGTAGATTTAAACACCCTCAAATTAAAGAGAAAAGATTAATATCATAGTCATGGTTTAATTTCAGAGCCAGTGTGCTGAAGCACAGGGCAGTCACAACAACACAAACAAAACTAGAATTACCGCCTTGTGGTTGTATGCCTCCGCCTACCAGTCAGGTTGCAGGAAACATAGTTACAATCTCCCCTTCTGTTCCTGAGTTATGGCATTGAGTAATGGCCAGAAAAGTATTTTTCCAGAACGTTATGATGTCACAGTGAAGTTAACCTCTGACTATTTGGATAATTTTTTATCATTTCATGATTTTATCCAATTAGACATTTGTGTTTAATTTTTTTCATAATTAAATATGAATTCTTGAGTTATGATGTGTTTTGTGAGGGCACACTGACCTTGACCTTTGACATCTGACCACCTAATTCTAATCAGTTCATCCTTGAGTCCAAGTGAACACTTGTGCCAAATTCGTTCCTGAGATATCACATTCATGAGAATCAGATGGACGGAGGGATGGATGGACGCACAACCTGAAAAAATAATGCCTCTGGCCACGGCTGTCACGGCCACAGAGCCATAAAAAGTGTAACTGTCAAAATATTTTTCTTGCTCAGTTTTATCAGGGCCTATTAAACACTTCCTGTATTAAACCTTTGCTGATGAAAAGTTAGCATTACAAAAGATTAAATTTGCAGTCAAGGCCTGGCAGAGCATTACCAGAGTATCTTATGATATCTATGGATCACAGACTTCAGGTAGACATTTGACGGGAAAAAAATTTGGCTACATAGCTAAATCTTAATTTAAAGTGATCAAATTATCTTTGCTCCTCTAAATTTGGAGAACCGTAGCTACAAGTAAAAACTAAACCTACAGTTCCTACACTGTTCATCTGTGGATATAAACACCTTCAAATTAAAGAGGAAAGATTAAGTTCATAGTATTGGTTTGGTTTCAAAGCAGGTGTGCTGAAGCACAGGGCAGTCACAACAAAAACAAACAAAAAAAGTGTAACTGTCAAAATATTTTTCATCTGTCCAAGGCTGGCATAATCTGACAGCACTCAGGCCATAGGAGGGTATGTGTGCTAAACGTTTAGTAAAACGGATATAAACTGAAGTTACAATCTTACCTAGACATTTGTTTTAAGCCTTACAAAAATCTTCTTTTACTGCAAAGGACCAGATCAGAAGGCTTGAAAGGCACCGGGGAAGACTGTGTTGGATGGAGTGTCGCTCACCTCAGACGCGTGTATTGGGGTTTCAACACATGGCTGCTATCTGAGTGCCTGACTGTAACTACCAAGAGACAGCCAGCTCCTGAATCTGGCCAGAAAAGTATGGTTTGCTCATGAGTGTTAAGAACTATGACATATACAATGCTGGGACTACATTCCAAGTTGTTACTGACTACAACTACAAATCTTGATTTTAAATAAACACTTTAATTTTGTTTGATTTAAATACAATTTTTCATGTAGAGATTTTAGTTTTTAAGAGTACATTGATTTAGTTTTAAACACCGTCTTTTAATCAGGGTTCCAAATAAGGCCTTTATGGTACTAAAATGTCAAATCAATTTTTCAATAATCTTAAGAATGCTAAGAGATTGGAAGAAGGATTTTATGAGTTGTTTTTTTTTTTTCTGACATTGC
>NW_024402599.1:0-1000 GCF_016859285.1 Xiphias gladius
TATAGGGGATATATAAGAATTTTCATCAATTCAGCTCACGAAGGGCTTGAGGGATGGAGGTGGAATGAAAAGCGATAAGAGCATATTTTGTAAGTCCATTTGATCTGTCTAGATTTGAAATCATTTCCCTGTAATTATTACGAGGACGTATTTAAATGCACACAGCCGCTCATGCGGTCAGGAATTTTGATGCCTCCTCACGCTCCTCATGAGTTCCTGCTGTTAACTTCTCTCATGCACGTTGGAGATCACGGTCCTCTGAAGCCACAGAGAAGGCATCATCCGTAAACAACAACAACAACAACTACAAAAATACTAGCCTTATATTAGTCTGTCGATTAAGCTGCAAAATAGGAAAGCTATGAAGACCCAGAATTTTATTAAAAATTATGATCTAATTCCTCGGCACAGTGTTTCCCCTTATTGTTCTGATTAATGCATGTACTTGTGTTTATGAAAACTCAGACCTCAGCTTTATTCTGTGGAGTCTGACACCCACCTTCAACAGTTCTTGCTCCATGTGCACAAATGGTTCCTAACTGGTATAACAAGTTCTTTAGATCCAAAATAAAAACAAAATCACCAATCTACCAAATTAATTTTGTGGGAACTTAATAGCTAAGTCTATATGGCTGGCACATCTGCTGTTATGGCAGAAGTAAAAATGTTTGAGTAATAATGATGTATTAATTTGGTAAAGGTGTGAAACTAACAATATAAACATAGGAAACACCTGTTATGTGTTATAAACAATTATAATTAATGATACTCATCACTTTTTGACTCCTTACCCCTAACTGTCACATTTTGGCAACCAATAATTTACCATATGCCCAGATATAAACCCAAATATTTGTTGGATCAGTCATGTGCACTTTTAAGATGGACAAAGAATCAGTTTTACCCAATGTCAGACAGAAAATAGCCGTGGGGGAGACAGAGGAAAAGAGGTGTGTTTGTAATTAATTCAGTTCAAAGGACCTTTATTGGCATGGGAAAC
>NW_024402602.1:0-1000 GCF_016859285.1 Xiphias gladius
CCAGGGCAATGCCATTTAGAGTACCTATATCATTAGATAATGTGTTTCTGATGTATTTGGGGGCCAAGTATAATAACTTTAGTTTTGTTTAATGGCAGAAAATTGCAGGTCATCCAGGTCTTTAATGTCCATATGGCATGCTTGAAGTTTAGCCAACTGATCGGTTTTATCTGGCTTTATTGATAGATATAATAGGGTATCATTTGCATAAAAATGGAACTTCATTTAGTGTTTCCTTATAATATTGCCTAAGGGAAGTATATATAAGATGAACTGAATTGGTCCACGCACAGAACCTTATGGAACTCCGTGACTAACTTTTGAGTATATAGAGATTTATTGGTAACTTGTGCAAACTGAAAACAATTTGATGAATAGAACTTAAAACAGCTTAGTGCGATTCCTTTATTGCCAATTAAATGTTTCAGTCTCTGTAATAGGATGTGATGGTCAATGGTGTCAAAAGCACCACTAAGATCTAACAAGAGAAAGAGAGAGACATGTTCTTTGTCCGATGCAATTAGGAGGTCATTTATAATTTCACCATTGCTGTCTCTGTGCTATGATGAACTCTAAATCCTGAGTGAAAATCCTCAAATAAACAATTATGTAGAAAGTCACACAACTGGTTGGAGACTGCTTTCTCAAGGATCTTAGAGAGAAACGGAAGCTTAGATACAGGTCTATGGTTGGCTAAAAACATCTGGATCAGGAATATTTTTTTTAAGAAGAGGTTTAATTACAGCTACTTCAAAGGATAGTGGTACATACCCTGTTAATAAAGACAAATTGATCATATCTAGTAAAGAGGTGCTAACATAGGGTTAAACTTCCTTAAGCATCCTAGTTGGGATGGGGTCTAAGAGACAGGTTGGTAGTTTAGATGAAGAAATCACTGAAGTTACTCGGTGAGGGTCGATGGGAGGAAAAACTGCATAAATATATATCAGGTTTTACAGCTGTTTCTAATTTTCCTTTGTTTGACGATAAATCAGCGCCG
>NW_024402603.1:0-1000 GCF_016859285.1 Xiphias gladius
CTCTGTTTCTCTCTCTGTCTCCCAGGACGCTCAGAGGCAAAAACAAAAGCACTGAAAAGTCATATTTAGAGTGGTTCTCTAATATATTAAAGCTGAATTCATTGACTTTCTCCCAGTTGGAATCAGAAGAACAAGCTGACACAGAGAAATATTCTGTGTGAGAAGAACAAGCTGACAGAGAAATATTAGCATTCGTTTGGGGTCAGGTTTCTGGCTACCTGACGAATGTAAGTCTAATATTCCCCTCTCTAAGGGAAATGTATGTCTGTTTAGCTGCTTCATTTTCCACTATGTTCACCAGCTAGTCGCTAACTTTGTCTGTCTGCTGTTTGGCGCTGAGCAGGTGGCATACAGTCTACAAAACAATGTGCAGCTAAGCCAGGCTTGTAACATGTTTCTTTTTTTAATAAAGAAAGCAAAGAAACCTGAGAAAGACAAGTAAGAATATTGCAACACCAACCCACTCACACACACACAGGCACGGACACAAACGCATACATAGGGCATAATGCTCTACAATTTGGAAAGTAGGAGGGAGGAGGTTGACACCAGGTTAAGCGCTGGGCTTGTGTCCAGAAAGTTGTTGCCTTGAATCCTCAGAACAGCAGCTAAACGCTACAGAGGAGAAAGTAAATGAGCAACACTCCCCGCTGCCTCCAAGCTACCGTCACGATGGCACTGACTAAATGGTGAAGGAATGTGACTGTGCTGGGCAGCTTCCAGGTCCTGTATAACTGTATGCTTTTTGACCTGGATAAATAAAGATACTAGAAAGCCACATGCTTCTTCCTGTTTCTCTTGAACGTCTCTTCTCTCTTTCATTCTTTCTGCCTCTTTTCTTAGTAAAATAGTCCCTGAGAAACACACCATGTCAAATTTTTGCAACAAAATGCCTCACCTGGTGATTTGGCTCTTAAAAGACATATGGCTAAATGCCAAATACACTCACAGTACATTTAACAATGTACTAATATGTGCATCATGTGACTGTGTGTATGCG
>NW_024402604.1:0-3000 GCF_016859285.1 Xiphias gladius
GTTGAGGTGAAATTTGTATCTAATGGTTAGAATTTTATCATTAAAGAAGTTCATGAAGTCATCACTACTGAGAGCTGTAGGAATACATGGATCAATAGAGCTATGACTCTCTGTCAGCCTGGCTATAGTGCTCAAAAGAAACCTGGGTTTTATTTTTTTTTTCGTCTATTAAAAATGAGTATTAGGCTGCTCTGGCATTAAAGAGGGCCTTCCTATATGTTTTAAGACTATCATGCCCTGCTAAGTGGGATTATTCCAGTTTGATAGAATGCCACATCCTATCAAGTTTTTCACATTGTTTGCTTCAATATGCAGGTTTGGGAGTTAAACCATGGAGCTAACCTCTTTTGTTTTATCATCTTCTTTTTTAGAGGGGCAATAGAGTCGAGTGTCATTCGCAGTGAGCCTGCAGTACTATAAACAAGATGATCAATTTTGGAGGGCCTAAAGTTAGCATAGGACTCCTCTGTTATATTGAGACATTGCAGTGAATTAAGTGCTGATGGAATTACTGCCTTAAATTTAGCTACAACACTATCAGATAGACAATAGTGTGGGAATTTTTGCCTAAGGGCGTGCAGTCCAGTAATAGGAATTCAAAAGTTATTAAATAATGCGCACTCTGAGCGAAGCCAATTGTGTCTCTGAGCGAAGCCAATTGAGTCTAATCATTATCATGCTAAGTCTATCATCACTGACGTCCACATGAATATTAAAATCACCTAGTATAATTACTTTATCTGTACTAAGGTCTAAACTTGATAAAAACTCAGAAAATTCAGATAAAAAATTCAGAGTATGGGTCATATAACAAATAGAATAGGCTTTCATGTTTTCCAGACTGGGCGTGAAAGAATAAGAACAAGTCTTTCGAATGAGTTCTAACTGAGTTTAGGTTTAGGGTTGATAAATAGGCTTGAGTCGAAAATGGCTGCAACTCCAACTCCTTGGCCAGTACCTCAAGGAATGTGAGTATTAATATCACTGGGGAATTGGATTCAGTTAGGCTAATACATTCTTCATGATATGGCCAGGTTTCAGTAGGACAAAATAAATCAATATGATAATCTGATAATAGACCGTTTACTAATATAGCTTTGGATTGGAGCAATCTAATGTTTAAGAGTCCACATTTAATTTTCCTATTTTGTTATGCTATTGAAATGGTGATGTTAAATTTTATTAGGTTTTTATGTACAACTCCTCTTCTGTTTACTTTTGATTTCATTAATTTAAGTGGTCGGGGCGCAGACACAGTCTCTATGGGGTTTTGGGTGGGTGACTGCTGTAATGGAAGTGCAGAGAATTGTGTAAGACTGCAACTCAGCCTCCTGATCTCAACGCTAGTTTGTCATGGTTTTCTTCTACTAATAAACTCAGTTAGATTTCTAGATATGACAGCTTCTCCATCCAAAGTGGGATGTATGATGTCTCTCCTAATCAGACCAGGTCTTCTCCAAAAAGTCCGTCAAATATCTGCAAAGCCCACGTCGTTTGCTGGACACCACCTCGACAGCCAGCGGTTGAATGATGACATGCGAATATACATGCCATCGCTGGTCAGATTAGACAGGGGCCCAGAGAAAAGTACGGAGTCCGACATTGTCTTTGCATATGTACGCTGATTCAACATTAATTTTTGTGACCTCCAACTGGTGTAATCGGGTCTCTTTAACACCAACATGAATAACAATTTTACTATATTTATATCCTTAGCCAGCAGTTTTAAATAGGATTCTATGTCACCCGTTCTGGCCCAAGGAATACATTTGACTATGGTCACTGGTGTCACAAACTTCACATTTATCAAAATACAGCTTTCAGTAATCGGATTTAGTTTCTCAGCGGGTGTGTCGCTGAGCGGGGAGAACTTGTTCGAAATGAGAAGTGGTTGGCTGCCGGATGGTTGCTCGGGAGCTGTCGTGGGGAGAGTAAGAGCCACACTGGGTTGGTTTGCACTGGCTTGGCTAACTACAGCAGATAACAATTTAAAAGAAATTGGCAGGATTTAAACGTCTCTACACAACTATTTCTGTCACTTTTCATGATATGATGGCTGGCTTTTTACTGGTTGTCCAGTTTGGCCGTTTGGAACAGCTATAAACACTTTTTCTATCTGACGTGGTGAACCAACACATCATACAAACCAGTTATTTTAGAGCATAAACCAACCTTTTACAAGTGACCATGAAAAGTGTTTTGAGTTGTTATGAATTACCAATTAAGTGCAGTGGCTACGGTACTATCTGGTAAGCTGTCCAACTGAGTTTTCCCTGCAGGTTGGCTGGTCTGTTTATGTTCCTCAGGCAATTGACAAAGAGGTTCTCCCAGGAATTCCTCACTGGAAATACAGAGGGGACAATCATTTGGGTGGAAATGAGGGACAAAATGAATTAACTATATTCTTCAGCTAGCCTGGCAGTTGCCCGATAATACCTTACAAGAAATTGCAGGTTTCTAGTAAAAATGTCACTGGATTGCTTTTCCTGACTGTAATGCACAGGTAATCCTTTTCTCTAAAAACAGTGACAAGTCAATAATTCATTTACACAGTGTCTACACAGATGAATAGAAACACTAAACGGAAGACAGAAAAAGCAAGCAAGTGCAGGAGAGGCACAAGGAAAAGCCTGTTCAATTTAGTCATCATCCTTATTGGCTTATTGCCCAGCAAGAGAGCCATTATTGGCCCATTATACCAGTGTCACACTGGCTCACATCGAGCAGGCGCACCTGGAAGCACATGTAATTGGCTTTATTTGTAAAGCCGTAAAGCCAGCAGTGGGCACCCAGAGAGTTGAGGGGATAGACCCTGGAAAGTCATTCTGAGTTGGGATGTAACATGTTCTGACAAAATGCATTTGAAGGAGAGCATGCATACCCATACACAGCACAATAATACACAAAAGTGAAATTGTCAGTGAGTTGCCTTTGCTGTAGATGTGTACAAATGGTGTAAATGAAAACATCTGGACTATATTTTCAAGCTAACAGGATTCT
>NW_024402605.1:0-1000 GCF_016859285.1 Xiphias gladius
ATTAGTGTCAGGTCAATGAAACTGTGCTGCTCCTTACAGCTGAAGGGCCACGTTTGGATCTTCACAGCTGTGGTCTGAAACTGCTAAGAAATGATTTCTTTTCCAGCAGTATACATGTCGTCATTTTGAGCTGTTTATTGAAAGGAAAACTTTGCAGGTGCATAAATCAGTGCTGCCCAAAATATGGAACGATACTTAACAGACCTTTTTCACTGCAAATATTTTGACTTATTAAACACAGGTGTAACTAATGACATTATTGTTATTGCTGCAATAGAGCCATCATTAATGTAGTTACTTTCAACTGTGGATTTTCCTGCTATAACAAGTCAAAATGCCTGCAGTGAAAAAAGTTTGAGTGACTCATTTGGAAACAAGGAAGAAACCAGAGTGCTCTGATGCTGGCAGGTTATCAAGGTTCATGTCAGCGAGACTTACTCTGAAAGCAAAATGACATGCAGAGTACATAATGGACAGAGTTTTGATTCTCATCAAGCGAACCCACCAGTCAAAGCAAAATGAAAGTTTTGTTAAAACTTCACACTCAGGCTCAACGTCAGTGTAGCAGGAGGGGCTTTGAAAGTAGTTTCTCACATATAGTTACCGAAATGCAATTAATTTACATGTGGGTTTTTTTTCCCAAAAGGGGGCATGGCGGAAAAAGTTCAGGAACCTCTGGCATAAAGTGTGAGATTCAAGTTGTAAGCTGGTAAAGTAACAGTTTAAATGCATACACAAGTTTCATCTAACGACTGCATTCTTGCACTGGTGGTCACTGCTCTGCTAGAGCTATCAGGCATTCATTGCCTCGCTCGGTGGTACCTTGATGCTGGTTGTTGAGAGAAGGAAGAGCATTTTTTTCTTTCTGACATCAATTTAAACCTGCATCCTTGACCTTCAGTGTACCACCCCCGCCGCTGCTGGGCCTTGTAAGAGGCCCAATCAGAGCTTTATTACTGTACTGTTACAGTGAGTCAGCAGAGACCCCTGAATGATGGAT
>NW_024402607.1:0-5442 GCF_016859285.1 Xiphias gladius
ATGCCAAAATCACATCTACAGATCTCCTACCCATCTGCGCACTGAAATCAAATGAAAGCATGTTTGCCATCATCAGTCATGCAATTTATTGGGTTCCAAAATCTTAAAGTAGTTAGATGAGCTGAGGGGTCGACAACATATCTTATATACATATATGTTCCAAAGAAAACAAGCTGTTTAGACTATATTATGTTCAAATTCTCTCTCGTCGCGTAATGAACATCAAATCAAACATGTACTGCTTTTCAAAAAGTGCTTATACAAACTCAATTCAAAGCACATACTTACCTTGCTTTTGGGAGTCTTCAGTAGAAAGTTTTCTAAAACGATCTGGCAAGAATTAAGAACCTAGCAGCTCAAATGAATATTTGAGTCAAATGAAGTTTTCTCGGCGAATAGACGCCAAAAATCAACATCTGCTGTGATTTTGGCCCGCTCATGACTGAAATCAAATGAAAGCATGTTTGCCATCATCAGTCATGCAATTTATTGGGTTCCAAAATCTTAAAGTAGTTAGATGAGCTTGAGTTGTAGACAACATATATTATATACATATATGTTCCAAAAGAAACAAGCTGTTTAGACTATATTATGTTCAAATTCACTCTCTCGTAGATAATGAACATCAAATCAAACATGTACTGCGTTTTCAAAAAATTCTTGTACAAACTCAATGCAAACCACATACTTACTTTGCTTATGGAGTCTTCTTAAAGTAGAAAGTTTTCTAAAACGATCTGGCAAGAATTAAGAGCCTAGCAGATCAAATGAATATTTGAGTCAAATGAAGTTTTTCTGGCTGAAAAGACGCCAAAAATCAACATCTGCTGTGATTCTGGCCTATCTAAGACTGAAATCAAATGAAAGCATGTTTGCCATCATCAGTCATGCAATTTCTTGGGTTCCAAAATCTTAAAGTAGTTAGATGAGCTTGAGGGGTCGACAACATATCTTATATACATATATGTTCCAAAAGAAACAAGTTGTTTAGACTATATTATGTTCAAATTCTCTCTCGTCGCGAATGAACATCAAATCAAACATGTACTGCGTTTTCAAAAAATGCTTGTACAAACTCAATTCAAAGCACATACTTACCTTGCTTATGGAGTCTTCTTAAAGTAGAAAGTTTTCTAAAACGATCTGGCAAGAATTAAGAGCCTAGCAGCTCAAATGAATATTTGAGTCAAATGAAGTTTTCTTGGCGAATAGACGCCAATAATCAACATCTGTGATTCTGGCCCGCTCAGACTGAAATCAAATGAAAGCATGTTTGCCATCATCAGTCATGCAATTTATTGGGTTCCAAAATCTTAAAGTAGTTAGATGAGCTTGAGGGGTCGACAACATATCTTATATACATATATGTTCCAAAAGAAACAAGCTGTTTAGACTATATTATGTTCAAATTCCTCTCTCGTCGCGAATGAACATCAAATCAAACATGTACTGCTTTTCAAAAATGCTTGTACAAACTCAATTCAAAGCACATAATTACCATGCTTATGGAGTCTTCTTAAAGTAGAAAGTTTTCTAAAACGATCTGGCAAGAATTAAGAGCCTAGCAGCTCAAATGAATATTTGAGTCAAATGAAGTTTTCGCTAATAGACGCCAAAAATCAACATCTGCTGTGATTCTGGCCTGCTCAAGACTGAAATCAAATGAAAGTATGTTTGCCATCATCAGTCATGCAATTTCTTGGGTTCCAAAATCTTAAAGTAGTTAGATGAGCTTGAGGGGTCGACAACATATCTTATATACATATATGTTCCAAAAGAAACAAGCTGTTTAGACTATATTATGTTCAAATTCCCTCTCGTCAGCTAATGAACATCAAATCAAACATGTACTGCGCTTTCAAAAAGTGCTTATGCAAACTCAATTCAAAGCACATACTAAGCTTTTTTGGGAGTCTTCTTAAAGTAGAAAGTTTTCTAAAACGATCTGGCAAGAATTAAGAACCTAGCAGCTCAAATGAATATTTGAGTCAAATGAAGTCTTCTCGGCGAATAGACGCCAAAAATCAACATCTGCTGTGATTCTGTCCCGTCTGCGCACTGAAATCAAAATGAAAGCATGTTTGCCATCATCAGTCATGCAATTTATTGGTTCCAAAATCTTAAAGTAGTTAGATGAGCTTGAGGGGTCGACAACATATCTTATATACATATATGTTCCAAAAGAAACAAGCTGTTTAGACTATATTATGTTCAAATTCTCTCTCGTCATTAATGAACATCAAATCAAACATGTACTGCTTTCAAAAAATGCTTGTACAAACTCAATTCAAAGCACATACTTACCTTGCTTATGGAGTCTTCTTAAAGTAGAAAGTTTTCTAAAACGATCTGGCAAGAATTAAGAGCCTAGCAGCTCAAATGAATATTTGAGTCAAATGAAGTTTTCGTGAATAGACGCCAAAAATCAACATCTGCTGTGATTTTGGCCCGTCTAGACTGAAATCAAATGAAAGCATGTTTGCCATCATCAGTCATGCAATTTCTTGGGTTCCAAAATCTTAAAGTAGTTAGATGAGCTTGAGGGTCGACAACATATCTTATATACATATATGTTCCAAAAGAAACAAGTTGTTTAGACTATATTATGTTCAAATTCCTCTCGTCGCTAATGAACATCAAATCAAACATGTACTGCTTTCAAAAAGTGCTTATGCAAACTCAATTCAAAGCACATACTTAGCTTTCTTTAGAGTCTTCTTGAAGTAGAAAGTTTTCTAAAACGATCTGGCAAGAATTAAGAGCCTAGCAGCTCAAAATGAATTTTTGAGTCAAATGAAGTTTTTTCGCTGAAAAGACGCCAAAAATCAACATCTGCTGTGATTCTGGCCCGTCTGCGCACTGAAATCAAATGAAAGCATGTTTGCCATCATCAGTCATGCAATTTCTTGGGTTCCAAAATCTTAAAGTAGTTAGATGAGCTTGAGGGGTCGACAACATATCTTATATACATATATGTTCCAAAAGAAACAAGCTGTTTAGACTATATTATGTTCAAATTCTCTCTCGTAATGAACATCAAATCAAACATGTACTGCGTTTTAAAAAATGCTTGTACAAACTCAATTCAAAGCACATACTTACCTTGCTTATGGAGTCTTCTTAAAGTAGAAAGTTTTCTAAAACGATCTGGCAAGAATTAAGAGCCTAGCAGCTCAAATGAATATTTGAGTCAAATGAAGTTTTCTCGCTGAATAGACGCCAAAAATCAACATCTGCTGTGATTCTGGCCCATCTGCACACTGAAATCAAATGAAAGCATGTTTGCCATCATCAGTCATGCAATTTCTTGGGTTCCAAAATCTTAAAGTAGTTAGATGAGCTTGAGGGGTCGACAACATATCTTATATACATATATGTTCCAAAAGAAACAAGCTGTTTAGACTATATTATGTTCAAATTCCCTATCTCGTCGCGAATGAACATCAAATCAAACATGTACTGCGTTTTCAAAAAATGCTTATGCAAACTCAATTCAAAGCACATACTAAATTTCTTTGGGAGTCTTCTTGAAGTAGAAAGTTTTCTAAAACGATCTGGCAAGAATTAAGAACCTAGCAGCTCAAATGAATATTTGAGTCAAATGAAGTTTTCGCGAATAGACGCCAAAAATCAACATCTGCTGTGATTTTGGCCCATCTGCGCACTGAAATCAAATGAAAGCATGTTTGCCATCATCAGTCATGCAATTTCTTGGGTTCCAAAATCTTAAAGTAGTTAGATGAGCTTGAGGGGTCGACAACATATCTTATATACATATATGTTCCAAAAGAAACAAGCTGTTTAGACTATATTATGTTCAAATTCCCTCTCGTCGAATGAACATCAAATCAAACATGTACTGCGTTTCAAAAAATGCTTGTGCAAACTCAATTCAAAGCACATACTTACCTTGCTTATAGAGTCTTCTTAAAGTAGAGAGTTTTCTAAAACGATCTGGCAAGAATTAAGAACCTAGCAGCTCAAATGAATATTTGAGTCAAATGAAGTGTTCTCGCAGAAAAGAAGCCAAAAATCAACATCTGCTGTGATTCTGGCCCGCTCATGCACTGAAATCAAATGAAAGCATGTTTGCCATCATCAGTCATGCAATTTCTTGGGTTCCAAAATCTTAAAGTAGTTAGATGAGCTTGAGGGTCGACAACATATCTTATATACATATATGTTACAAAAGAAACAAGCTGTTTAGACTATATTATGTTCAAATTCTCTCGTCATGTAATGAACATCAAATCAAACATGTACTGCGTTTTCAAAAATGCTTATACTAAACTCAATTCAAAGCACATACTAAATTTGCTTATGGAGTCTTCTTAAAGTAGAAAGTTTTCTAAAACGATCTGGCAAGAATTAAGAACCTAGCAGCTCAAATGAATATTTGAGTCAAATGAAGTTTTCTCGCTGAAAAGACGCCAAAAATCAACATCTGCTGTGATTCTGGCCCATCTGCGCACTGAAATCAAATGAAAGCATGTTTGCCATCATCAGTCATGCAATTTATTGGGTTCCAAAATCTTAAAGTAGTTAGATGAGCTTGAGGGGTCGACAACATATCTTATATACATATATGTTCCAAAAGAAACAAGCTGTTTAGACTATATTATGTTCAAATTCCCTCTCTGGTGGCGAATGAACATCAAATCAAACATGTACTGCGTTTTCAAAAAATGCTTGTACAAACTCAATTCAAAGCACATACTTACCTTGCTTATGGAGTCTTCTTAAAGTAGAAAGTTTTCTAAAACGATCTGGCAAGAATTAAGAGCCTAGCAGCTCAAATGAATATTTGAGTCAAATGAAGTCTTCTCGGCGAATAGACGCCAAAAATCATCTGCTGTGATTTTGGCCGTCTAAGCACTGAAATCAAATGAAAGCATGTTTGCCATCATCAGTCATGCAATTTCTTAGCTTCCAAAATCTTAAAGTAGTTAGATGAGCTTGAGGGTCGACAACATATCTTATATACATATATGTTCCCAAAAGAAACAAGCTGTTTAGACTATATTATGTTCAAATTCTCTCTCGTCATAATGAACATCAAATCAAACATGTACTGCGTTTTCAAAAAATGCTTGTACAAACTCAATTCAAAGCACATACTTACCTTGCTTATAGAGTCTTCTTAAAGTAGAAAGTTTTCCAAAACGATCTGGCAAGAATTAAGAACCTAGCAGCTCAAATGAATATTTGAGTCAAATGAAGTTTTCTCGGCGAAAAGACGCAAAATCAACATCTGCTGTGATTCTGGCCCATCTTAAGACTGAAATCAAATGAAAGCATGTTTGCCATCATCAGTCATGCAATTTCTTAGCTTCCAAAATCTTAAAGTAGTTAGATGAGCTTGAGGGGTCGACAACATATCTTATATACATATATGTTCCAAAAGAAACAAGCTGTTTAGACTATATTATGTTCAAATTCTCT
>NW_024402608.1:0-3000 GCF_016859285.1 Xiphias gladius
GGACTCGAGTCCGGCGTGGTGAGAACCGAGCCAGGGTCTAGCCTGGGCTGATCTCTACAACAGGTGGTCTGTTGAAATGGAATATATAGCATCAGATCACCAAGAGAAATCAGAGAGTGATGTGACTCCCTCCCTGTCTCCCCTGTTGTGTGGTCCACTCCGATCCTCTCCACTGTATTTACATTCCTTTCATCCTTCGTATCCTTGTCCTTTTGGAAATCGTTCATTCTGATGGCATGTTGAGTAGATACTGCAGACATTCGGCTCCAGCACCGTGGGGTTCTGCGTATGTGTATGTGTGTTTTGGGGAAAGTGTCTGGCAGGTCAGTGTGACAAGCTGACCTTGTTTTCTCTGAGGCATCGTGGGAATGTGCAGTTTGCTTGCTGCAGCTGCTACTGTCCATCTCGTTGTCCCTGCACAGAGCACCTGAAACCCCCCACAGACAACACACAGTCAAAGGGCCGCTCTGTAATCTCTATTAGGGTTGCATCTAATGATTATTTATATTATCAATTTAGCTGTTAGATTTTCTTTTATCTGTTGATTAATTGTCAGTTTACAAGGCATCAGAAAGCTGTAAAAGGGGCCCAAGTAGTCAAGATGCATACCAAACCCTGTAACTGCTCTGTTCCCGGTTTGGTTCCAACTGAGGACCCTTGTTTCATGTCTTACACTTCTCTCTGCAAAAAATTAAAATTAAAATAAGGTGGTACAAAAATGCCCAGTGCAAAATTTCCTAGAGCTCAAGCTGAGGTCTTCAAAGTGCTTCATTTTTTTTTCCAGTCTAAGGCTGAGTTCAGACCAACTTCAGCTCTGCGTGAAGAAACACAGACCTCTCATTGATTTCAATGGTTGCCAACGCCGGAGGCTCCAGCAAAACTGTGAAGGGTCGTCTAGCACCAGAACAGTTCAATCAGGCTCAAGTTTTGCTACACGCAGCGTCACCCAGCAAGGGGGTATGTAGGGCAATGAAATACATGCAAGTGCACATTAGTGGTAGATTTCTTTGTAGCATGAATGTCGTATTTCTACTGATTACCTTGCGATTGTCGTGACGAAAGATTAAATAGCTACTGCCGTGATCGTTTATCACATTGTTCGTGAGTATTGCAAACCATCATGCAGTGTTTTGGCATCTGACAAGCCTTTAAATGTGTTAAATTGTTACTCCAAGTGAACTTCCTGGATCATATTTCATTGTCTCATGGGTACCCTAAAAACATACCCCCACCAACACAGCCCCCTGTTCTGTTTTAACAAAACGTATCCCCACTACCCCCTGTTTTATATTATATACATTTTCATTGTATTTGCGTTGGGAAATTTCCTTGTAAACAAAAATTTTCTTACAATTTTTACAACAAAATGGGGAACTCTTAAAAACTTTGCTCTACGGTGCTACTACTATTCAAAAATTCAGTAGGATACCTTAAATTTGAGGAAGTGGAACCATTATCTCTTTGACATATTTAAAAACTGACTTCAATAGAATCAAAACTGTTAGCGATTAATTTTCTGTCAATTCAGTAAGCTAATCAATTAGTTAACCAATCATTTCAGCACTAACAATAAATCTGAAATGTGTGTTTACTCAGATTTGTTTCATATTTAAATGGAATTAATACGTATGATATGATATCATATATGGTACAAATAAACTACATCTGGTTTACTCATTCGTACTCTTCCTATCTTGAACAGTTCACACCTATAACTCCTTTAATTCCTTTGGAGTCCAGTATCTAGATACTATTTCTGTTTGGTGCTATTGGCCTCCATACTTCAGTAGAATTTCTATGTGTAGCCAACATAGCGGGCACGGAGCCCTCCACCCAGCCTAAGGTTGCAGTAGCAAGACTAGTTTTAGAAATGTATGTGTAATGTGTAATCGTGTAGCTTGAAGCAGGTTGAGGAAGGAGAGGAGAGTAAGAGAGAGATGGGGAGAAAGGGAAAGGAACATGCATCCCTCGACAGTCCACTTATTTTCTAGTTAATTTACTTTATTATTTATATCATCAAAGAGGGAAACGTGTGTCCTTGAATATGCCAACATGATCTTGACTACGCAAACTTGCATATTTAATGTAATGTTTCATGCATTACGTATTTGCACATCTTGGAACTGGAATGAGGACTTACAGGATGCCTGTAAGTCCTCATTCTTTGTCATTTCACATTATTTTGACGACTTTGGAAATCTGTGTTAAGTTAAAATCAGGTTAAAATTTGAAATCACATTTAATAATGTAGAAACTAATGCTTTTTGTTTTGATAAAAAATGAAGGGGTGATACCTTTTTGCAGGAAAAGAAAACACTAACTACCTTGATAAAGGTATATTTGAACCTCTCTGTGTTTCTCTTCTCAGCACGTGAGCGTTGTTATCGCCAGCTTGATAACGTTTCCTTCTCTCTGCAAGATGCTGTAAGTGCACCACTGAGGGTGTGATAAATGTCAGAGGCCAGAGCACCAGACACAGACAACCAAACACTCTATACTCTGTTCACTCCTCTCAGACCTATTTTCATCTGTACAAAGGGAAGCCTGACTGAGGAACTGTTTTCCCATGCTCCCCCTCTCTGTCTCACCCTGTCCTGAAGTAGGGGATGCTATTTCTGGTGCCAGTGGGGTCAGTGCACTGTAATTCTGCTGTATCATGTAGGCAAACAAATTTGATAGACCATTGTTATTCTTAGATGTGACAGGGTTGGAAACATGTCCCCGAGCTGTCATGTCATTTCACTGGCGTGTTTGGGTGGAAATATTTGGTTCCAAGTAATATGCACTGTGCTATCCACTCTGTCTATAGTTCTAATCAAATGCAATGCGGCCATGATTATTTTTAATGATTATTTTTATGATTATGCTCCCAAGTACTGTCTGCTTTTTGCCGCCTTTAAGTTTTTTATCTCTATCACCTGACAGGATAAGCTAGTGTGTGATGGCAAGCAATTAGAACTAGCTTCATGACCACTTCTCACTCACACGCACGCACACACA
>NW_024402609.1:0-3000 GCF_016859285.1 Xiphias gladius
GCAATGGCTGAGCCTCACCCTGGGTGAACCACCTTCTTGATCATGGTATCTCCCCTGCCAGGTAAGTATGAGTTGTACAGCTCACACGCAGGGCAGCCTTTCACACACAAACCGGGCTGACCGATGGTGCAGACAATCTACACATTGACACAACCACAGGCGACAGGGGGCTGTGGATCTGCAGGAAATCAATACACACCAAACACTTTGACCCAACGGCTGACAAAGATTATTTTTACATTTTATTAGATACAGTGCGCTTATATTTCCCATCATGCAATGCGGTATTTCCACACCAAAGGCTGAGCTCACATCATCTAGTGGATCTATTTGACCTCCTAAAACTGAGAAACGGCCCAACTGCAAGTTCAAGTGAGCCAAAGCTAAATCAGACTGCAACAAATGTTGTTTCATGTACATTTGAAATTCAGAGAAAAGAATAAAAACTCACAAAGCACGTTTTTCTCACATTACAACCACTTCCTGTTAGTGATGGTCAACTGCCAGTCTTGCTACTGCCACCTATTGTTCTGGAGTGGGAACAACACCGTGTCTTCAACACATTTGTCTACGTTTCTCTAAATTGTAACTCACAGCGAGAAAAAATGATTTAGATATTAACAGAAAATGAAGTGCACACAGTGTGTTTACCTTTTCTTTTCATCAGGCTGGGAAACAGCAGCAGCAGAAAAGATGCAGAGTGGATTTTCACTTGTGGAGAATGAGCCGTTTCAAAATAAACTGAAATGAAGCAAAGCAACACTATCAAACAAGGAAAGTTTGACAACTTGCCAAGATATTTTTTTTTCTTATTCTGTCAGATGTGGAAAGGACTTTGAATGCAGCACATTTCCTTTTCTGTTTGTGTCACTCATCAGTTACTAGTTTGAGCCATTTACAATCACATGCATGTCACCACTTTGCAGCTGGTAAAACGAGGATTAGACAGAATTCATACGAATCAACCCACCAAACAACAGTCAACTACTTGTTGTCTTAATGATTATTTATTTTCTACATGTAAAGGGGGGGGTGCACCGTTCCGGGAGATACTGCAATACCAGGTCGATGCGTGGAGTGGACGGAGCAAGCCCCTATTCCATCTCCCTGCTCCAAAAATCAATTTAATATATGGTCCCCGGGTAGGGGACGTATCAGATATTAAACTGATAAGAACAGATACTACACTTGATCTTAGCCAAAAGGCCGAGAAGCGATAACGGGAAAGGGTCGCAGGGAACGAACCCATTCTCCGCAACGTCAGTCTCTCTAACGGGTCCGGACCCGAATAACACTTTTTCTGGTCAACATACAAAACAGGAACAAAGTGCATTTGAGATAATAGACCGCTGGTGCTGTTTTTGTTTTTGCGATATATGTAATAAACTGTTTTTGCAAATGCGCCTTCGTGTGGCTTCCTAGACACGTGATGTACTTTGGTCCAATAGGAAGTAGAAACAACGAATAGAACAAATTTCATTTTACAGACACGTTAGAATACGTATTTTATATATATATATATATATATATATATATATACGTACAAGTTTTCAGCTCAACGCAATGACGTGTAACGGACTTGTGGAAAATAATGTTTTTGCGGTTTAAGGCTCAGTTCACAACGACAAATTTCGCTCTTCTAGCGGTCTCTAGTGGTGAGGAGGGCTAACTGCACACTTCACGGTCTTTCTTTTAAAAACTCAGCAACGTACATCATGTGTTGCGATTTACACGCAGTGGTCAGTTTATTAGGTACAACTGGCTAAAACTAATGCAGTCTAATACAACAGTCCTGCAATAAATCCTCCATCATTAAGGTCCTAATGTTCACTTTTCGATGAAACCGTATTAGAGAGGTGTTGATTCAACTGTTTTGAAGACCTTAATGCATGGTGCTGTTGAACTTTGCCGCATTATACAAACAGGTGTGTGTCGTTTAGCTTACTCGCAGTGATTTGAGTAGGGGTGGAAAAATAATAGGAACGCCTGTCAACGTATCGCAATGCAGGTCAGCGGCTCCACAATGATCATACAGCTGAATCAACACATCTCTAACACAGTTTCATCAAAAGCTGAACAATGAAACCTACATGAAGAGAGCATTTATCGCAGGACTGTGGTATCGGACTGCAGTAGTTTTAGCTACGTGTCCCTCATTAACTGACAACTGAGTTTATTACCATGCTTTGCTTTGCTGCTAGCAAAGAAGAATTTACTACTCCGCTGACATAATGTACAAGAAGCCAGTAATGTCAAACGGTAAAACACTGAGCCTCCTTGTCAAGTCATTACGTACAATTCTAGAGTGAAGATCTTCCCGTTAGAAGGAAAAGAAAGTGTGAAGCAACGGTTTTGACGAGTCCCACAACTTCAACACAAATACCAGTAGTGTCACGTAAGAGTCAAAACGACGTTATCCTGCCTCCACATCGCCACTCACAAACAGCTTTGTCAAATGTAGGATGGTGCAGTTAAAAAGCGGACGTTTCATGGCCAACAAAATTCATACAACAGTGAACTAGCTGCCACTATATACTATCTCCTTAATTTCAAATGCTGAATTAAGTCGTGCAATTGAACAAATATCACGACAGGACTTGGAGGTGAAGTACCCATGAGTTAACTCGCCGTCAGACCGTCTGGAAGTGAGTCTGGACTAAACTATGGTGTGTTTTGTTACTGTTCCCTGTGGTTTTATTTAATGGTTGAGTCTTAACGTCGTTTACAGGCCCGTTTCGGGAGAACATTGTAAATTGCCTTAAGATGTAAATGCTGTGACATGGATTCATATTATAGACTTATAGATAAATAAATAAAGTTACTATGCCTCATTTCTTTCAGGTATTGAGACGAGTTTTTTTTCCTTCCCAAAAGTGAACATATTAGCATAAAATCGTAAAATTAAGTTTAGCATGCTGCTAGCGTGACCTTTGCTAAGCGCTATCGTAAATTAAAATATGGTTATTGCGGTGAAACACGCCAAAAAAGCTGACAGCACTT
>NW_024402610.1:0-2000 GCF_016859285.1 Xiphias gladius
AGTCCCCCACTACCAGAAATTATGCAGTCGAGATTCCCACATTTGGGGAATTCGCAGGGGTCAGCACAACCGGAGTGCAATGGCTGAGCCTCGCCCTGGGTGAACCACCTTCTTGATCATGGTATCTCCCCTGCCAGGTAAGTATGAGTTGTACAGCTCACACGCAGGGCAGCCTTTCACACACAAACCGGGCTGACCGATGGTGCAGACAATCTACACATTGACACAACCACAGGCGACAGGGGGCTGTGGATCTGCAGGAAATCAATACACACCAAACACTTTGACCCAACGGCTGACAAAGATTATTTTTACATTTTATTAGATACAGTGCGCTTATATTTCCCATCATGCAATGCGGTATTTCCACACCAAAGGCTGAGCTCACATCATCTAGTGGATCTATTTGACCTCCTAAAACTGAGAAACGGCCCAACTGCAAGTTCAAGTGAGCCAAAGCTAAATCAGACTGCAACAAATGTTGTTTCATGTACATTTGAAATTCAGAGAAAAGAATAAAAACTCACAAAGCACGTTTTTCTCACATTACAACCACTTCCTGTTAGTGATGGTCAACTGCCAGTCTTGCTACTGCCACCTATTGTTCTGGAGTGGGAACAACACTGTGTCTTCAACACATTTATCTACGTTTCTCTAAATTGTAACTCACAGCGAGAAAAAATGATTTAGATATTAACAGAAAATGAAGTGCACACAGTGTGTTTACCTTTTCTTTTCATCAGGCTGGGAAACAGCAGCAGCAGAAAAGATGCAGAGTGGATTTTCACTTGTGGAGAATGAGCCGTTTCAAAATAAACTGAAATGAAGCAAAGCAACACTATCAAACAAGGAAAGTTTGACAACTTGCCAAGATTTTTTTTCTTATTCTGTCAGATGTGGAAAGGACTTTGAATGCAGCACATTTCCTTTTCTGTTTGTGTCACTCATCAGTTACTAGTTTGAGCCATTTACAATCACATGCATGTCACCACTTTGCAGCTGGTAAAACGAGGATTAGACAGAATTCATACGAATCAACCCACCAAACAACAGTCAACTACTTGTTGTCTTAATGATTATTTATTTTCTACATGTAAAGGGGGGGTGCACCGTTCCTGGAGATACTGCAATACCAGGTCGATGCGTGGAGTGGACGGAGCAAGCCCCTATTCCATCTCCCTGCTCCAAAAATCAATTTAATATATGGTCCCCGGGTAGGGGACGTATCAGATATTAAACTGATAAGAACAGATACTACACTTGATCTTAGCCAAAAGGCCGAGAAGCGATAACGGGAAAGGGTCGCAGGGAACGAGCCCATTCTCCGCAACGTCAGTCTCTCTAACGGGTCCGGACCCGAATAACACTTTTTCTGGTCACCATACAAAACAGGAACAAAGTGCATTTGAGATAATAGACCGCTGGTGCTGTTTTTGTTTTTGCGATATATGTAATAAACTGTTTTTGCAAATGCGCCTTCGTGTGGCTTCCTAGACACGTGATGTACTTTGGTCCAATAGGAAGTAGAAACAACGAATAGAACAAATTTCATTTTACAGACACGTTAGAATACGTATTTTGCATATATATATATATATATATATATATATATATATATATATATATATATATATATATATACGTACAAGTTTTCAGCTCAACGCAATGACGTGTAACGGACTTGTGGAAAATAATGTTTTTGCGGTTTAAGGCTCAGTTCACAACGACAAATTTCGCTCTTCTAGCGGTCTCTAGTGGTGAGGAGGGCTAACTGCACACTTCACGGTCTTTCTTTTAAAAACTCAGCAACGTACATGTGTTGCGATTTACACGCAGTAGTCCGTTTATTAGGTACAACTGGCTAAAACTAATGCAGTCTAATACAACAGTCCTGCAATAAATCCTCCATCATTAAGGTCCTAATGTTCACTTTTCGATGAAACCGTATTAGAGAGGTGTTGATTCAACTGTTTTGAAGACCTTAATGCATGGTGCTGTTG
>NW_024402611.1:0-12000 GCF_016859285.1 Xiphias gladius
TTGCTTCTCAATAATTATTTTTTGAAAAGTTAAAGCATATTTCTATCTAAAAGATTTGTTGAGGTAGAAAGTAAAAATAAACTTTCAAGAAGCTGTCTTGGACTCTGTTTACTTACCAAGTGCGCCAGTGACAAACAGCAGTGGGACGTAACGATGTCGTAACCGAACGGACGTAGACTCACGTAAAGCTTTAACAATGCTAATGCGCTAGCTACATGGACATTAAGTATGAAATATTTCCACGAACAAAACATAAAATATAATTTACAACCAGTGAAAACATTTATGTAACCAACAAATTATCCGAAAGTGGCCAAAATCAATTCAATTCTAAACTCTTTTAAAATTAAAATTCAAGCTAGCTCAATCAGCTCAAAAGATCAAGGTTAGCATAGCTAGCGATTTTTATGTAAACAAATCTTTCTTCTCATTTATATATTTTTTGTTAATACAAAATCAGACTCCACCAAGAAAAAATATTTTTTTAAAACGATTCACACAACTGAAGCTTTTTTAAATATTGTATTTCATTTTCAAAATTGATTATTTACATGTAAAGCAACGACACAAGAAGCACAGAAAACCAAATGCAGCAAAGGAAAGGAAGGTAAAAGAAAAGACAAAAACGAGACTAAAATAAAAATAAACATTTTCATGACAGTATTAGCATGATAAAACATGGTGAAATAAAATTCATACAGAAACACCGTCAGTCTGGTTCAGAGGAAATGTCTTTCATATAATAAACGAAAGTCTGCCATATCTTCTAAAAGGTTGTACCCTTGTTTCTCTATCAATGTCATTTCTTCTAGTCATATGTAATAATTAATTTTCCACAGTCCACATTCCAACTGGGACAGGGTCTTCTGATTTCCATTTTATTTGATTTTTTTTACATTAATTCGGAAATAAGCGTTTTCTTGGTTGATGAGAAACACAGAGATGCTTTTGTCAGTCTGAAATAATTTTAAATAATTTCTATACTGAGATAAGCCTGTCAAATTTATTTGTCCGATCCCAAGCATGATGCTGACAGAGAAAGGTGTTTTAAAAAATAGAAATCAGAATGAGGCAGTTTATACTAAGCTTTCTATGCTGCCTTAGAAGATGTAATGTCAGTTCACCGTGGTTGTGTTCACTGTGTGTTTGTGTTTCTTGGTGCATATCTGTGAATACACACTTCCTGTATGACACGTTTTACCAGGTGTGTCACAGCATGCATTTTGGCTGATAATACCTTTCCTGGTTTCATCTTTTCCACAGTGTGTCTGGGTATACGCAGGTGAGTGTTTGATGGGCGGAGGCCAGTGAGTAAATTGAGAAGGATATACAGTATGTGTGTTTGCTCTATAGCTCTCTTCCCTCAAGTATGTGTATGTGTGTGATCACATAACACTTAGTATGTGTTTGCTCTGTAATCACTGGCTGAACCTGTCTGATAGGTGTGGGCTGGCTGGCAGTGACTTGCGCAGGTAGGAAGAGAAATCCGGCACAGACCTGAGGGAGGAGGGGAACTAAAGCACCTCTGTGACGGGCACTCACACACACAGCTCATACCTGTAAAAAGTACAGTGGGAGAGGAAACCTCTGGAACGAGAAAAGGCTGTAGTGTGGAGGAAGAGTGAGGATCTCGTCGTACATCCTTGCAACCATATCTGTGTTTTCTGTACCACCAAGGTGTGCAAGACAGTGTTTCCTTGCGAGTCTTTGTCAGCCAAGTCGGCTCTTCTGTAAGGGTTTTCCATGAGGAAGGACACAATATTGGACTGGTTGGTGCAGGCAGCCAGTGACAGTGGAAGTTCTCCTTTTAGGAAACAAACAAAGGTGAGTTTAGTGATAGGATTTGGTCGTAAACAACTGGGAAAGAAGAGGTAGCCTCTGGTTATTTCTAGGATGTAATTGCTAACCAAAATAAAAGCCCAGTCCTGCATTACGCTGGAAGAACTTCCCATTGGCTTTGGCCCGCACATCTGCTCCTTTCTGGACCAGCAGTCTCACATGGTCAAAGCTCCTTCTTTCAATGGCGACATGCAAGGCTGTCTGACCTGTGACATGTGGTTTGTTGGTACAGGAAACAAACTGTTAATGTTTTCGGTACGGTGGTCTCTCAGGTTTAAGATAAAAGTCCCTTATCGGTTTAAAAATTTTGTGCATGAGGCCCTAAACTCTCTCATGACAAATGTGATCTGATGGATACCTCCAGAGTGCATTGTCATTAGTGCTATATGCTGACAGTTTATCCTAAAGGTACAGGTCAGGTTCTACATCGTTCACTCTGCTTTATCTTTAAATGGATTTGAACAGCCAAGTTTAAGAGTCTCCCTAAATGCATAACATTCAAATTCAAATGAATCAAAGCAGATGTATCCAGTGATTGGGTAAGATGGAAATACCATAAACATGTCATGAATGTAATATATGGATGTGGATTTGGTATTCTACATTTTGTATTAGGCACTCCGTATCTAGTCACACTCACTGTATGAGCATATATTTCTACACCATATACAGGTCAGACTGTCACTATTTGGAAAATTATTTGTTCTTCAGATTCTGAGCATCAGAATATTCAATCTGAATTAAAATAATGGATAAAACATTGAAATGCCAATTCTCAGCTTTAATTTCAGTAGATCGAACGTGTGTGGGAGATCAAGCCCTTTTAACACATTGTGGCCAAATTGCAAGGGTTCAAGAGTAATTGGACACAGTGGCTACTGAATTTTTCTGGCTCAGAGTTGACTTGAGAGTTGAGAGTGTCCACTTAAACTGAAGTAGAGTCCTGTGTCAATACGAAGAGTGAAGAGGTAAGTATGCAGGTGAACAAGATAATAATGAGGCTCATAAAAGGCAAAAGTCTATCAAAGATAGTTGGTTTGCCAAAATGAACCGGGTGCACTCTAAAAAAGCAGGTGTGTAAAGGAAAACTAGACAATGTCAAATGAGCTGGTAGACTGAGGAGCACAAGTCTTGTGGATGAGCAGAAAATCATTTGCACGGTGAAGAAAAATCCCTTTATGACTGCACAGCAAGTCAAGAACGGTCTCCAGGATCTAGGCAGACAGGTTTCCTTGTCAATGATCAAGAGAAGATTTGATGGCCAGAACCTCAGAGGATTAACCACAAGATTCAAACCCCTGGTAAACCTCAAAAACAGAAAGGCCAGGCTGCAATTCACAATAAACACACAAAAGGAAACCAGTAGAGGTCCGGAACGAAGTTTTATGGACTGATGAAACAACAATCAGCCTCCATCAAAAGGATGGCAAGAGGAAAGTGTAGAGAAAAAAAGGAACAGCTCGTGACCCAAAGCCACCACCTCATCTGTCAAACATGGCGGTGGTTCTGTTACGGCTCAGGCATGTATGGCTGCCAGTGGAACTGGCCCACTGGCATTTATTATGATTTCACTGCTGACAGAAGCAACGGGATGAATGCAGAGGTTTACGGGAATATTCTGTGAGCTCAGATTCAGTCAAATGCATCAAAACTCATTGGACGACATTTCATCGTTCATCTCAGTCCGACTGAGCAGCAGTCCACTAGGTGAAGACCAGACTAAAGGCAGAGAGACCCCACAACAAGCACGAGTTGAAGGAGGCTGCAGTGAAGCTCAGGGAGAGCGTCACCAGGGAAGATACAAAGAGTATGCTGATGTCTATGGGGCCAAGACTTCAGCCTGTCACTGACTGCAAAAGGATTTTCCACGAAATATTAAAGATAATGATTTCGCTGGACTTTTATCTTTAGCTGTCCAATTACTTTTGAACCCCTAAACTTTGGGCAATGTGTGTTAAAATGGCTACATCTCAAACACAGTTCTTTCTCTATGGATGTAAACCTGCTCAAATTAAAGCTGAGACTTGGCACTTTAATAATAACGGATACTACATCCATGATTTTATTTCAAGATGAATTTACTGAAGCACAAAGCCTGAAGAACAAAAAAATTTGCAAGTGTCCAAATACGTACAGCCACCGCATCTCTTTACACACAAGCCTTTTGCCCTGTGTTCACTTTTGTTCACTCAGGCTTATACTCCGTCGGTTTGTATAGTAAAGTGTCACTTTCCAGAATTCACAATGAGACACTTTCTGTTGTATAGCATATGTGTCTATTTCACAACAGGTTGGCACGAAGTGTAATAGTTAGTTTGAATCTTTAAATGCCTGCTGAACCCTATGCAAGTAGTTTGGAAGCATATTACGGTTCAATGTGTGTGAAGAGGAAACCTGAAACCTCCAGCTCACATCTGCTGAGTGAAGTAGGCGACACATTAAACCTCTGTAACAAAAAAGTTTGCTTATTCAAAGATTTGGGATTTTTCAATGATGGAGAGGATGGATTTTTTTTTTATGGCTGGGTAGTCGACAATGTGTTCATTATTGTGCTTTTCACTAATGTTGCTGTATCATTAAGTGCAAAAAACATCAAGGCTTAAAGGTGATTTGAGTGCAGTTAGAGAGACACAGAGACAAGGATTTGTTGTATTAATGATAGCACTGATGATTTGAAGGGTTGAGCTTCAAAACTATATTTGATATTGCTAAGATTAAATATATTTTTATGGATTTCATAGAAGTCAGTTGTGTTGATGACGTGATTAAGAAAGCACTGTGCCATCTGTACACAACGTGCATGTGGGTAGGTGCTTACTGTGCACATTTGTTAAAGGTGTGGCGATACTGTGCAGCATTTCTTTCAAAATCGTTGTGTTAGAATAGGCGATTTTACTCAAACAAAGCTAATTCTGATATTTTCTTGTTCTTCAACACTTCCTGGAAGCTGTTAATGAAATGTCACGTGTCATTTAATACCAATAATAATACTCAAAATGATGTACTGAGAAGGCAAAATGCAACAACACGGTACATTTTATACACACTGCTCCAGTAAACAGCCACACGAGGAACCATGAGGTCAACAACAATAAGACCAAGGAGCTGTTGAGTATATGATCTGAACCGATTGAGTCCCAGGCCCACCTCTGCACGTCAAATTTACAGCCGTCTTCATTTCGGTCCATGAGTGCTTGGCGCTAGCGTTGCTGGGAAAGCGGAGTCGCATACAGTAACTTAATGATGGTTCCTCTATGGTGGCTCTCTAGCCTGTGGAAAAGCAAACCGGTACTTGGAAGGTTCTCAAGTTGAACCGGCTCCGAACCGGTACTAGCACCAGCCCAGAACTAGCACCTGGGTTCGTGTCGGTTGAAAGGGGCTGGTTGTCACTCCACCTTCTGTCCATCTGAGTGAGTCACTGATTACAGATTGTCACACATTTCACAGTTTAGTTTCTGCTTCATAACAACATAACAGATTTAAGACAGCTTTCCAAACAGAGGCTGCAAAATGACATTTCCACAAAAGATGATGATCGTTACAAAGTGTTCTGGACTGGGAGTTTCTTGAAAAACAAGCCAGTTAAAACAAGTTTACTCTCCAGATCTTAAAACTGGGCTCTTGTCCAAACGGTGGGGGTAATATTTACTATCTCTGTTGCAGGGAGGTTCTAAATTAATTTCAGCTACAATATCCTCAGTGTTTTGATATCATTCACGTATTGACTCCTTTTGTACCGTTTGACAATATACTGGAAATGCCGTGGCAAAGTTTCTGCTTTGGGAATTTTGTAATCCCAAGCTGTTAAAAAGGAAAGATACTGCTAAGCCAAAACTTGACATTTGTACATATAATTGGCCGAAAACAAAAATACATGTTGTTGAAGAAAAAAAGATTTCACACCTTTGCGCAAGTTCCCATTCATTTTGTCACATCTGTATATTTCGTTGAGGACTTGCAACAAGTGATGCCCTGTTAGATCCCGAGATGTCATATAAAATTCTTTTGTGAGTCTGTTTATGTCTGGCACTTTTCAGTCTAGATCACTGTCCGGATCCTGCCTTATCTCTAATAAATCCTCACCGTCTCCAATTAAAGTATATTCTCCCCTAATGTTTGTTCCAACTGTGTTTTACTGATGTTCACATTCTTAAACGCTTTGTACTGAAGACAAGGACCTGTACCGATTTTTGGATCACCTTTTACCCTAGCTTTTATATCATCCTGTCACCCTTTAAATAAATACATCTCCACGAAAAACCCTTGTCTGGCAAGATTTTTTTTCCCTTTTGTTTAATTTCCAATGTCCTGTCCCATATTTGAGTGTGTTCACCTCTATTGTTCCTGAAAGCAAGTGTGAATAAAATACAGGAGATATCTGAACTGATAAAACTTTTGTTCCATGTCGGATAAAAACCTAAACGATTCCTTACATCTCTGCTACTTCTCCATGTGAAATCAGGATCATTTTCGTTGATTCAATCTCTGTCCTTTGCCTCTGGATGTTTTTCGGGTAAAAAAAGATGTACTGTATAACCTGCCATGAAATGAGTCCTGTTTGTCATGATACAGGTGTCAGGAGAACCCAGTAGCTCTCTAGGGGCTACAGGTGCTGTGTGTGCATATACGGCACATTCTCAAATGTGTCCTCTCCAATCTTAATCGATCACCAAAACTCTGCCCTGAACAACAGAAGAACGCATACAAGTTCGCATTTACTATTTCCACATAATGTCGCCACTCCTGATAAGTAAAACCCCATCCACTCTACATCTAGAATCCCCTTTCATCCACTACCAGCAAAGTAAAGTGTAGGTGACTGTGAGCAAACTGAACTTCTGAAAAACACAAGTCACACGTTTTAGCATCCTTGCTGTCTTCCGCTGAATATGATTAAACGCAGAGCTTCCAGGACCAGGTTGAGGTCAGTTCTCAGCACTAACCTGTGGTTGTTACATGTCCCGCAGTGCCATGGTTGTCCATCATAGGCGACGGTGAACAATGCCTGCGGGTGGGCCAAGTCGTCGTAGCCCTCAGGATTGCCTCTCAGTTGGACTCTGAACGGTCTTTCGCCAGTCTAAATGCCATGTGTATCTTTTGTCTCTCCCACCCCAGGCAGGACTGTCATTTATCTTCTGAGGAAGTCTCCTCCTGTCTCTTCACCTACCCAGGGATGGTACATATTCACCGTTAATGGTGTGAAAGTTGTTTTGACTATGTGACAAAGTCTGAAAAAGCTTCAGGTTGAAACTACCTACCTTGGAAGCCAGCAGTTACACTTTTCCATGCTGGTGTTGAAAGTGATGGAACAACTATTAGCTGCGGTGCAGAGGATTATCTTCTGGCTTCAGCTTTGGCGCATCGAGACGACCATTCTTCAAAATTAAGCTATATCAGGGAGAGCAGTATCTTTTCTCTCAATTCGAATCTCAGCATGTTCTAGAGTCCAGCTGGTCTCTCTGCTGACTGCATAGTGGCCAATGTATTGATGCCACCTAGGGGGAAACAAAGAAATGGTTAGTTTGCTGCAGGTATACTGACTTGATCTTAGCTAAAAGGCCATGAAGCAATACTGGGGATCTGTTGGGGGTGAGGTTGAAATTCTTTAAAAAAAAAAGTCAAAGTCACTGAGAGTTGGGATACTTGTTAAAACAGTGACCTAAAAGTTCATCAGACACGAGTGAAATAACGTGCAAAAACGCAAAATTTACAATTCTAAAAGAAAAGGGGGAGACATAATGCTGTGCCCAGATTCTTGTTCTCATCAGGAGCTGAGATTTAATTTACAGACATTAAAAAAGCCCAGTTGTAAAATATAAAAACAGAGAAACAATATCACAAAGTGTTGAAAAAATAAACGTACAACTAAAACTTTATTTCACAATCTTGTGACCAATTACATAGCAACACTCAAAGTTTAATGTGAACACACGAATTTTGTCAATTAGAAATTATTAATTTTTCTCTTTCACAGTTTATCAGGGGAGAGCGCGAACGCAGTCCCCCACTACCAGAAATTATGCAGTCGAGATTCCCACATTTGGGGAATTCGCAGGGGTCAGCACAACCGGAGTGCAATGGCTGAGCCTCGCCCTGGGTGAACCACCTTCTTGATCATGGTATCTCCCCTGCCAGGTAAGTATGAGTTGTACAGCTCACACGCAGGGCAGCCTTTCACACACAAACCGGGCTGACCGATGGTGCAGACAATCTACACATTGACACAACCACAGGCGACAGGGGGCTGTGGATCTGCAGGAAATCAATACACACCAAACACTTTGACCCAACGGCTGACAAAGATTATTTTTACATTTTATTAGATACAGTGCGCTTATATTTCCCATCATGCAATGCGGTATTTCCACACCAAAGGCTGAGCTCACATCATCTAGTGGATCTATTTGACCTCCTAAAACTGAGAAACGGCCCAACTGCAAGTTCAAGTGAGCCAAAGCTAAATCAGACTGCAACAAATGTTGTTTCATGTACATTTGAAATTCAGAGAAAAGAATAAAAACTCACAAAGCACGTTTTTCTCACATTACAACCACTTCCTGTTAGTGATGGTCAACTGCCAGTCTTGCTACTGCCACCTATTGTTCTGGAGTGGGAACAACACTGTGTCTTCAACACATTTATCTACGTTTCTCTAAATTGTAACTCACAGCGAGAAAAAATGATTTAGATATTAACAGAAAATGAAGTGCACACAGTGTGTTTACCTTTTCTTTTCATCAGGCTGGGAAACAGCAGCAGCAGAAAAGATGCAGAGTGGATTTTCACTTGTGGAGAATGAGCCGTTTCAAAATAAACTGAAATGAAGCAAAGCAACACTATCAAACAAGGAAAGTTTGACAACTTGCCAAGATATTTTTTTTCTTATTCTGTCAGATGTGGAAAGGACTTTGAATACAGCACATTTCCTTTTCTGTTTGTGTCACTCATCAGTTACTAGTTTGAGCCATTTACAATCACATGCATGTCACCACTTTGCAGCTGGTAAAACGAGGATTAGACAGAATTCATACGAATCAACCCACCAAACAACAGTCAACTACTTGTTGTCTTAATGATTATTTATTTTCTACATGTAAAGGGGGGGTGCACCGTTCCTGGAGATACTGCAATACCAGGTCGATGCGTGGAGTGGACGGAGCAAGCCCCTATTCCATCTCCCTGCTCCAAAAATCAATTTAATATATGGTCCCCGGGTAGGGGACGTATCAGATATTAAACTGATAAGAACAGATACTACACTTGATCTTAGCCAAAAGGCCGAGAAGCGATAATGGGAAAGGGTCGGAGGGAACGGCCTCCTTCTCCGCACAGGCCCGGTCACTGAGAGGTCCGACGGTTAATGATGTGTTTAGGCGACACTCGGTAAAACACAAAGCAAGTTCAATGAACGTTTTTACCTGTGAAATACCCTGCAAACACACAACATCTTTCTGGATTTATTTCAACGGAAAAAATAACCCAGGCATTTATAATGCAGTGCTCGGCTCGTCCTGGTCACTTGGTAAGCTCTCATCCGGTGACAATAGAAACCATCAGAAACTGAGATCTAATTCACAGCCTCGATAGAAACAAAGCTGCAGCAGGCAAAGACCGGGAGCCCATGTTGGCAAATGTTGCCGACGTTAAATATACAACAAATCTAAGGAGTTGTGGGGGAAAGAAATATAACGTGTTTTACTACGCGACAACAACATTTGAGCCATAACAGAGTTTATCAACATTAACTCTGTACATAATACATTCATTCACTGTCGACTTTGACAAGATTTCAAAATAGGTCATCAGGATAATCAGTAAACTGAAGTGAACAATAATATATTGTCAGATTCTTCTTCACTGACTGACAATATTGATAATATTATCAGGTGAATCGCGTTTGCTTCTTAAACGACGTTACTGATTCCTACTTTAATAGACACTGAAAAAGTTTAAGCACATTCAAAATCAAAGTTGAAAGGACATTGAGCTTGAATGAAGCTACTTGTAAACTGACATTTTGACTTTTGAAAGATCAGCAATTTTTCTTTTCCACATCTAATCAGGGGAGAGCGCGAACGCAGTCCCCCACTACCAGAAATTATGCAGTCGAGATTCCCACATTTGGGGAATTCGCAGGGTCAGCACAACCGGAGTGCAATGGCTGAGCCTCGCCCTGGGTGAACCACCTTCTTGATCATGGTATCTCCCCTGCCAGGTAAGTATGAGTTGTACAGCTCACACGCAGGGCAGCCTTTCACACACAAACCGGGCTGACCGATGGTGCAGACAATCTACACATTGACACAACCACAGGCGACAGGGGGCTGTGGATCTGCAGGAAATCAATACACACCAAACACTTTGACCCAACGGCTGACAAAGATTATTTTTACATTTTATTAGATACAGTGCGCTTATATTTCCCATCATGCAATGCGGTATTTCCACACCAAAGGCTGAGCTCACATCATCTAGTGGATCTATTTGACCTCCTAAAACTGAGAAACGGCCCAACTGCAAGTTCAAGTGAGCCAAAGCTAAATCAGACTGCAACAAATGTTGTTTCATGTACATTTGAAATTCAGAGAAAAGAATAAAAACTCACAAAGCACGTTTTTCTCACATTACAACCACTTCCTGTTAGTGATGGTCAACTGCCAGTCTTGCTACTGCCACCTATTGTTCTGGAGTGGGAACAACACTGTGTCTTCAACACATTTATCTACGTTTCTCTAAATTGTAACTCACAGCGAGAAAAAATGATTTAGATATTAACAGAAAATGAAGTGCACACAGTGTGTTTACCTTTTCTTTTCATCAGGCTGGGAAACAGCAGCAGCAGAAAAGATGCAGAGTGGATTTTCACTTGTGGAGAATGAGCCGTTTCAAAATAAACTGAAATGAAGCAAAGCAACACTATCAAACAAGGAAAGTTTGACAACTTGCCAAGATATTTTTTTTTCTTATTCTGTCAGATGTGGAAAGGACTTTGAATGCAGCACATTTCCTTTTCTGTTTGTGTCACTCATCAGTTACTAGTTTGAGCCATTTACAATCACATGCATGTCACCACTTTGCAGCTGGTAAAACGAGGATTAGACAGAATTCATACGAATCAACCCACCAAACAACAGTCAACTACTTGTTGTCTTAATGATTATTTATTTTCTACATGTAAAGGGGGGGTGCACCGTTCCTGGAGATACTGCAATACCAGGTCGATGCGTGGAGTGGACGGAGCAAGCCCCTATTCCATCTCCCTGCTCCAAAAATCAATTTAATATATGGTCCCCGGGTAGGGGACGTATCAGATATTAAACTGATAAGAACAGATACTACACTTGATCTTAGCCAAAAGGCCGAGAAGCGATAATGGGAAAGGGTCGGAGGGAACGGCCTCCTTCTCCGCACAGGCCCGGTCACTGAGAGGTCCGACGGTTAATGATGTGTTTAGGCGACACTCGGTAAAACACAAAGCAAGTTCAATGAACGTTTTTACCTGTGAAATACCCTGCAAACACACAACATCTTTCTGGATTTATTTCAACGGAAAAAATAACCCAGGCATTTATAATGCAGTGCTCGGCTCGTCCTGGTCACTTGGTAAGCTCTCATCCGGTGACAATAGAAACCATCAGAAACTGAGATCTAATTCACAGCCTCGATAGAAACAAAGCTGCAGCAGGCAAAGACCGGGAGCCCATGTTGGCAAATGTTGCCGACGTTAAATATACAACAAATCTAAGGGAGTTGTGGGGGAAAGAAATATAACGTGTTTTACTACGCGACAACAACATTTGAGCCATAACAGAGTTTATCAACATTAACTCTGTACATAATACATTCATTCACTGTCGACTTTGACAAGATTTCAAAATAGGTCATCAGGATAATCAGTAAACTGAAGTGAACAATAATATATTGTCAGATTCTTCTTCACTGACTGACAATATTGATAATATTATCAGGTGAATCGCGTTTGCTTCTTAAACGACGTTACTGATTCCTACTTTAATAGACACTGAAAAAGTTTAAGCACATTCAAAATCAAAGTTGAAAGGACATTGAGCTTGAATGAAGCTACTTGTAAACTGACATTTTGACTTTTGAAAGATCAGCAATTTTTCTTTTCCACATCTAATCAGGGGAGAGCGCGAACGC
>NW_024402612.1:0-53591 GCF_016859285.1 Xiphias gladius
TAACTTTCTACAACTTCAACTTTACATTCTAACTGAAACGTCTAGAACTCTATACAATTTATTAATTTTATTTTCTAGAACTGTATTTTAACATTCCAGAACTGAAACTTAACATTCTAGAATTGTAACCCGAATTGAAACTCCAGGTATAAATGTTAAACTCATAATTGTTGAATGGTACATTCAAATTCTATAACTGTTCCACTATTGTAACCTTACTCTCTACAACTATACCTTGACAATCGAAAAGTGAAATCAACATAGTTGAAATTCCATTCTTGTGCTGTGTATCAATAGAAAACTGTAACTTAACATACTTACAAGCTTTTGTAGGTAGATAGATCATTGCTAGTGTTTGTAAATATTTAAAATATAATAATAATAATAAATAATGTTTTATATTTAGTGTAAAATATTTTTGTATTTAACTTTCTACAAAGTACTTTACGCACATGGGAAGTTTCTACCTGCCTCACCTCAGTTGATTCCTCAACAGAACTGACAAAGTATAATGCATCAGACTGAGTCATCCATTTTCGCTAACCTTAAAATGCTCTTTTTTTCCTTTTTTTGCTGCAGCGGCGAACTCCTCAGTGCTATAGGTTCGGGTTGTTACTTATTCACGTTGCATCGCTGTTGATGCTAGGTATGCAGCGACAACACAAAAAAGCCGTGATTTTTATTTGTCTAGAATTTGCCGATTGGACTTGGGATTGCATGAATCGGGGTTAACGGTTCTGATAAGGTCCATCTCGTGAGCTCACCGAGTTACCAGGATGTAGGCTAATATAGAGTCAGCTAATTAGCAAAGTAATATGGATCTAATTGTACTTTGGTGAGTTATTGTGATGGCCCAGCAACTCCAGCTCCAGGTACCGTCAGGGAAGCGGGAGATGGAATGAGCCCGGAGCCTCTACGCTACCCTCAGTTAACACTCAACCGTGGAGTGGCTCTCAAGCTGTACGACGTCCACGTGGCAGGCAGAAAGTGGCCATTACGATGTCGCCGGCTGCACTGCAGCCACGCTATGCGTGACGTGGCCACGCAGGGGGGCCGAGCGGCTACCGCGGACAGTGAGAGGCCGAGGCCTGCCGGCCTGTCCCATTCCCTTGCCTAGCCAGGAACACCAGGCAGGACACTGACAATTCCCCCCCGAACCAAAGAGGTCGGTGACCGGCTGTCCCAAGTCACGCCGCAGTTAACCGTACGTACAGGTGGAGTCGCAACACGAGGCCCCCTGAAGGCCCCTGAACATCACACCCGCTATATAACTGTACTGTATGCCTGCCCCGTAGCTGCTGAGAGTGAAGCTGTACATTCTGTCGACGTGCATTTTATTTTATGGCGAGCGCGTTAACTGATGAATAGGTTACCTGAGGAGAGCAGATTGTATTTTCAAGTACAGCAGCAATACGCGGTACGTCGAAGCACTCTTCTCCGAGTGCATGGCTATGTCGATATCTATGCATGTTTGTAATGTACTGCTGTTCTATCCTTACGCTTGTTGAGTCCATGCTTCAAAACATCAGGACTCGCAAGATTCGCTTAGTGAAGTATGCAGGACGCAAAAACTTAAATCCACATCTATTTATTAAAATACGGCCGTGTCTTAAAGATTGAGGTTGCTCACGGAGCTCTGGACCAGACTGTGCATCCCTGACAAGCATACGGCGTCCACATCAGTTCACCAAGTCTGAGTGTCTATTCTCTCCCCGGTCCAGCAGATACCAGGTTTAAACATTGCAAATAACATCGTCGGCAGGGTCATCTTCTTATTCACTCCTCAGGTACGTGCCTCCCTCGTAGGGAGATTTGCCTCTGGACATGATCGACTCTCCCACTTAAGGACTTATCTGTAGGAAAAGAGGTAGAAAAGACGAGACACAGGACAGCACCCAAGGACAGTCCTGCCGCCTCCATATAAGGGGTCGCTTTGTCACATATAGACAACCATATGTGTTTGGGTGCATTCCTTGCAGAATAACACCTCGGTTTAGTACCAGCACCTGAGTGTAATAAGCACCACAAGCCACTTTCTTTTAGTCTCCTAAGGAGATAATATGTAAAAACACATAAAAGTAGCCTTTCACACTCCACTACATTTAAGGAGGGAACGTTTTTACTCCACTACATTCATTTGCTTACCGTAGTTCCTCACCGATCAGCAAGTAAGTCACGGTCGATGACCACAAGTTGAAAGGAGACTTTCACTCACCAAGGAGTATGTAAAGTTGCCAACGATAGCTCCACCTTTGCCAGCTGCAACGACCGAGTGTCTTCGTACTGTGATACTGCTACTTTCACTGATTTGCATACTGTGTATATGGTTCGACTTTGCTCTCAAGAGAGGGACTTGAACGTTAAGCGACAAATGGGACCGGTCTTTCGTTTTCCACAGTCAAGAGAGGGTTAAGAGTTGGAGAACACTGTGGTGTCCCCTCCCTGCCCTCAGCTCAGCCTTAATTGACGGCCCATCGAGGAGAGGGGCACTCCCCCCGCACCTGCGCTGCCGCCGCCTCAAGGGGCAGTTCAGTAAGGGCAGCGTGCAGTCAGGAGCTACAGGGAGCGGTCCCGACAGCGACCTGGAGAGATTTACGGGAAGACCGGGACGACTAAGACGGTTTGCCCGAAGCCTTTCTGCGCAGGTAGCAGTCGGTGCTGTTTGCGCAGCATCATTTTATCAGGCGCGTTTGTTGAATTTTGGCGCTATCGCGGTCTACCGCATCTTTAGCTGCGACTAAAATGCTTAAGCTAAACGGCGCTTTGAAGACACCTGAGCTACACTTTAGAGAAGTCACTGCAGTAAACGCAGAAGAGTCTCTCGTGGCTTGTTTGTAAACTGAACACGTAGCAGCTACCGTTAGATGGATGTCGGGCCATTTGTACAGGCTCCTCTTACTCAGGCCAATACGGTATTTAAGTTTTGCCCGCAATGAGTTTCACAAAGTTACCGGATAAAGCTACTGTTCTGGCGTAAAGTCCGATGCACAAAGGCGCCTAGCATTCCGCCCTGCTGATGGATGCAGGGAGCGCCGTGGAAAAATGTGAATACTACTCTCATCTGCAGAAAGCACTGGCCTTCGGTGGTAAAACGATGCCGGGGCATGGCCTTCCTCCCCGCAGCTGCGATGGAACAATTGCTACGGTTCCCTTCCGTACTCGCTAAAGTGTAGAAACGCTTACTAAGTGTTGCGCTCTTTGCTCATGGCCGTGTGACCTTTGATCTCCGTATGCTTGAGACCATCTGCAGATGATGAATTCCACTTACCAGAAGACGAGAGTCGACTCCTAGTACCTCATGGAACAGAGAGGACGTCGATAAAGAAATGAATACAGAAAAAATACATAGAAAGAAATGAGTAAATAATAATAGAGGAAGAGAAACACCTCTAATGTAAAATTTAATGGCAGAGCTAAGACTCAAACCAAAAGGTGATCGGCTTTTGAATTTGTCATTGATACATTCAGTTTTAAACGTGGTATGAAATTAAGATTTGAAATGTCTTCGTGTCACGAGAAGATGAATGTAGTACTAAAACGTATAACGTATAACACACCGCTACTTTCTGCCCGTGAATGGAATTACTTGGTTTGAATTATTCAAACGATATCATGAAATACGTTGTCCATCTTATCTTTGGTGTTAGGTCCGGGAAGTGATGGCTGCGAGGCCGAGACCGGTAGGTGCCTTCATGAAATCTTCACTATCCTTGTGTAGACTCTTCACTAGACTAGTTGCTAGTAGTTATAATTCAGCGTGTAAAGAGGAGTTTTAAGTATCAATGAGACACCGTGAAAGCAGATAAGTTCATACTCATAAGTGATCAATGTGGCAACTATTCCTTTGAGGTTGACTGACACAAGGCTCAGATTCCTAGCTCTACTATTAGGCTCCTATGACTCTTTTTCTGGAAAACCCTCAGCACACAGAAACCATCACCGCTCATACGCAACGTCACGGATGACGGTAATGTCCAAGTAACCAACGCGGGATCAAAAAACTGTGCCCGACTGCAAGTTAAAAGGATCGACCTCATGACTTGTCGCTCGGTGAGCAGATGAGATGCTGTAAGTTCGGCTATTTACGGGGACCTAAGAAACACAAGATGGACGGCTCAAGTTTTATACGATAGAGGTGCCAAGTCAACTCTGTGGTGACACATTTTAGGGGACAGTTTCATGGGTCTTATCCGTACGTCCAAATTAATACAACTATAGAGCAGTTTCAGTGTGCTAGATGAATTACAACTAACTCTAAATAGAAGGCTAAATATATATATATATATATATATATATATAATACACACATATATGTGTGTGTGTGTATTTATGTAGCTTATTTGTAGATCTTAAAACCCATTGTACAAGGGTTGATGGTGTTCACTGACGTTTGTCTTCTGACTGTGATAAAACTGTTTTTCAGCATGAATGAGTAATCAAAACATCTTGACATCGGCCTTTTCCAAACAAATCATTTTGAGATTTTCCAAAGGATATTTTAATCTCACGTTTTCAATATGAAACTGATGACAGTCATGATGCTAAGCATGGTGAAATTGACGACTTTCTCATGGTTATGCTTTATACTTACAGGGGGACTTTGTCCTTGATGAGGCAGAGTGCGATTCCTCCGTGTCTGAACTGTTCAGCCGTACGGGATCGGACCCAGAGTCCAGTCCACGTCAGGATGCATCATCGTCCGGTGACGAGGAAGATTTGAAAAGCCCGGCAAAGCTGAGAAATTGTCCAGGAAGATGAAGCTGCTTAAAAGGCAAGTGTACCGCCGAAAAACACAAAAACCCAACACCTTATGGGAAAAGACAAAATAAAGAACGAAAGAGGAACAAAAAAGGTGAGTTGAATTTAACTGCGACCTTTAAAAACGTGCACAAAGAGATAAGACGACAAAAGAGTACGGTACAAAAGACATCATTGCCTCTGCTTTGGCCACTCGAACTTGAAGATGGCGAGGCATTTGCAGATAAAGCGTATGGAGAACAAGGATGGAGCATAAGCCCTCGGCTTTCCTTTTGGATCAACTGCGAAATAAAGTCGATTTCAAGCACAGTAGCAAAATCCTGGAACAAGGCAGGGGACAACTGGTGACATGGAAGCAGCCCTCTGAAAAAGGAATGTTTGCTAAAAAGGGTTTTGTGGAGCAGATGCTGTAAGTTCAGTCCTCATGCAAAAGTAAAACGTCAGGCGTGAGAGAAGACAAAAGAAAAAGACGGGAAAAGTACAAGGTCGTGCTGCACGCCTGCTTTCAAATAACGACTTCCTCCGGCGGATGCCAGAGTAGCAACAACAACATGCAACCAGATGACGTGTCCTTGATTTGCAGATATGGAGATTCACTGTATGCAAAACATGGCCGTGTGAAGTCTAGGCCCCAGTACGTTGCACAAAGAGTCAGGGCGCTTGGCAGCTTCATGTTGGTTGCGAAACATTGGGACAAGACTGCGAGGGGCCCTGGAGGATTTACGTGCACCGTCAAAATTTCAACTTGTTGTCAGTGTAGCTGAGAGGCCTAAAGACTTAAGTCCAGGCAAAAATGAGACCGGAAAACCTTCAAAGGCGGTCGAAATTGGGTTCTGTCTTAAAGGAGCAGTGGAGGTCCTGATTGGACAGACTCGAGTGATGATGACCGGCCGAGAAGAAGGCAAAAACCCCTTGGAAAACAGATGGATTTAAAACGAGATGAATTCCCCCTCACCAAAACTGTGTTGGCTCTGAGAAATCATCAGTATCCCCCTCACAAAGCAGGGGGATACTGACGCAACAGTAGCGCTTCAATCGCATCCTCTATTGCTTTGTTTCAAATCCATTGAGGTGGTGTTCAGAGGCCAAATTACAAATATTGTGTCACTGTCCAAATACTAATCTACCTCACTGTACTTCAAAGCTACCATTAGACGCTTTCTGTCAGTAGGTGCTCCTGAATTATTTTATCGCTCGTCAAACACAAAGCAACAAACGCTCTACACGTTTGAACAACCCCCACATTTCATGGCAGCAATCAGTGGATACCTACTGGCGAAAACTCTCGCATATCGATAATTATAGGCCTCTCTGCAGATACAGATTCATGCTTTCAGTATGTCTTCCTTTCGTACATACTCCTTGTTTGCTCTCGTTTTTCAGTTGGGCGTTCTGAGCTCTTCTCACCCAAAAAGAGTCCTGATCCCTGTGGTGAGGATGGGAGTACAGATATAGATGGTGAGTTAATGTTTATTACGAAATGTACAGAAACTCCTGCCTTTTGGCAAAGGAACCTGCTGGTTGTTTTTCATACTTTAATCTATCAGTTAAAGAACAAGTAGAGTACTACTTTACTGTCAAGAGTTTGAATTACAGTACTTGTCACGATTCAGTTCTTTAATTTCAGTAGGGATTTTTATAAGTTTGAGTAAATAATTAGTGTCCAATTTTATGGCAGTTGAATTATTTTCCCATGTTGACCCATTTGTGAGGATGAACTGTCTTGTAATGTTCAAGGAGACGCTGCTGCTGCGTACAGTTTTGCCCTCTGAAATTTACGTGTTAGCAGCCAACTGCAGATGCCTCCAGTCAGGACACGAAGAGTCACTGAATGGTTTGATGAGATGATGTGAATCATATGCTGTGGCCTTCGCAGCCACCGGATCTCAACCCAGTTGAACACCCATGGGAGATTTTGGACTGACACGTTAGAAAGCGCTCTCCACCACCATCATCAAAACACCAAATGAGGGATTGTCTTTTGGAAGAATGGTGTTCATCCCTGCAGTAGACTTCCAGAGACTTGTAGAATCAATGGCAAGGCGCACTGAAGTTTTTCTGGGGGCTCGTGGTGGCCCCAACACCTTACTAAGACGCTTTATGTTGGTTTTTCCTTTGTCAGTAGGTGCTCCTGATTATTTTATCGCTCGTCAAACACAAATCAACAAACGTTTTACACGTTTGGACAACCCACACATTTCATGGCAGGTATCAGTAGATACCTGTTGGGGAAAACTCTCGCGTATCAATAATTTCGGTCCTCTGCAGATACAGATTTATGCTTTCAGTATGTCTTCCTTTCGTACATACTCCTTGTTTGCTCTCGTTTTTTCAGTTGGGCGTTCTGAGCTCTTCTCCCCCAAAAAGAGTCCTGATCCCTGTGGTGAGGATGGGAGTGCAGATATAGATGGTGAGTTAATGTTTATTACGAAATGTACAGAAACTCCTGCCTTTTGGCAAAAGAACCTGCTGGTTGTTTTTCATACTTTAATCTATCAGTTAAAAAACAAGTAGAGTACTACTTTACTCTCAAGAGTTTTAATTACAGTACTTGTCACGATTCAGTTCTTTTTTTTCAGTAGGGATTTTTACAACAATTTTGAGTAAATAATTAGTGTCCTTTTTATGGCAGTTGAATTATTTTCCCATGTTGACCCATTTGTGAGGATGAACTGTCTTGTAATGTTCAAGGAGACGCTGCTGCTGCGTACAGTTTTGTCCTCTGAAATTTACGTGTTAGCAGCCAACTGCAGATGCCTCCAGTCAGGACACGAAGAGTCACTGAATGGTTTGTTGAGATGATGTGAATCATATGCTGTGGCCTTCTCAGCCACCGGATCTCAACCCAGTTGAACACCCATGGGAGATTTTGGACTGACGCATTAGACAGCGCTCTCCACCACCATCATCAAAACACCAAATGAGGGAATGTCTTTTGAAAGAATGGTGTTCATCCCTGCAGTAGACTTCCAGAGACTTGTAGATACAATGGCAAGGCGCACTGAAGTTTTTCTGGGGGCTCGTGGTGGCCCCAACACCTTACTAAGACGCTTTATGTTGGTTTTTCCTTTGTCAGTAGGTGCTCCTGAATTATTTTATCGCTCGTCAAACACAAATCAACAAACGTTCTACACATTTGAACAACCCCCACATTTCATGGCAGGTATCAGTAGATACATGCTGGCGAAAACTCTCATGTATCAATAATTATAGGCCTCTCTGCAGATACAGTTTTATGCTTTCAGTATGTCTTCCTATCGTACATACTCCTTGTTTGCTCTCGTTTTTCAGTTGGGCGTTCTGAGCTCTCCCCCCCCAAAAAGAGTCCTGATCCCTGTGGTGAGGATGGGAGTGCAGATATAGATGGTGAGTTAATGTTTATTACGAAATGTACAGAAACTCCTGCCTTTTGGCAAAGGAACCTGCTGGTTGTTTTTAATACTTTAATCTATCAGTTAAAAAACAAGTAGAGTACTACTTTACTCTCAAGAGTTTTAATTACAGTACTTGTCACGATTCCGTTCTTTTGTTTCAGTAGAGATTTTTACAATTTTGAGTAAACAATTAGTGTCCTTTTTTATGGCAGTTGAATTATTTTCCCATGTTGACCCATTTGTGAGGACGAACTGTCTTGTAATGTTCAAGGAGACGCTGCTGCTGCGTACAGTTTTGTCCTCTGAAATTTACGTGTTAGCAGCCAACTGCAGATGCCTCCAGTCAGGACACGAAGAGTCACTGAATGGTTTGTTGAGATGATGTGAATCATATGCTGTGGCCTTCTCAGCCACCGGATCTCAACCCAGTTGAACACCCATGGGAGATTTTGGACTGTCGCATTAGACAGCGCTCTCCCCCACCATCATCAAAACACCAAATGAGGGAATGTCTTTTGAAAGAATGGTGTTCATCCCTGCAGTAGACTTCCAGAGACTTGTAGATACAATGGCAAGGCGCACTGAAGCTTTTCTGGGGGCTCGTGGTGGCCCCAACACCTTACTAAGACGCTTTATGTTGGTTTTTCCTTTGTCAGTAGGTGCTCCTGAATTATTTTATCGCTCGTCAAACACAAATCAACAAACGTTCTACACATTTGAACAACCCCCACATTTCATGGCAGGTATCAGTAGATACCTGCTGGGGAAAACTCTCATGTATCAATAATTATAGGCCTCTCTGCAGATACAGTTTTATGCTTTCAGTATGTCTTCCTTTCGTACACAGTTTTTCTTTTGCTCTCGTTTTTCAGTTGGGCGTTCTGAGCTCTCCCCAAAAGAGTCCTGATCCCTGTGGTGAGGATGGGAGTACAGATATAGATGGTGAGTTAATGTTTATTACGAAATGTACAGAAACTCCTGCCTTTTGGCAAAAGAACCTGCTGGTTGTTTTTCATACTTTAATCTATCAGTTAAAGAACAAGTAGAGTACTACTTTACTGTCAAGAGTTTGAATTACAGTACTTGTCACGATTCCGTTCTTTCGTTTCAGTAGAGATTTTTACAATTTTGAGTAAATAATTAGTGTCCTTTTTTATGGCAGTTGAATTATTTTCCCATGTTGACCCATTTGTGAGGACGAACTGTCTTGTAATGTTCAAGGAGACGCTGCTGCTGCGTACAGTTTTGCCCTCTGAAATTTACGTGTTAGCAGCCAACTGCAGATGCCTCCAGTCAGGACACGAAGAGTCACTGAATGGTTTGATGAGATGATGTGAATCATATGCTGTGGCCTTCGCTGCCACTGGATCGATACCCAGTTGAACACCTATGTGAGTTTTTGGACTGACGCATTAGACAGCGCTCTCCACCACCACCATCATCAAAACACCAAATGAGGGAATGTCTTGTGAAAGAATGGTGTTCACCCCTGCAGTAGACTTCCAGAGACTTGTGGATACAATGGCAAGGCGCACTGAAGCTTTTCTGGGGGCTCGTGGTGGCTCCAACACCTTACTAAGACGCTTTATGTTGGTTTTTCCTTTGTCAGTAGGTGCTCCTGAATTTTTTTATCGCCGTCAAACGAAAATCAACAAACGTTTTACACGTTTGGACAACCCACACATTTCATGGCAGGTATCAGTAGATACCTGTTGGGGAAAACTCTCGCGTATCAATAATTATAGGCCTCTCTGCAGATACAGTTTTATGCTTTCAGTATGTCTTCCTATCGTACATACTCCTTGTTTGCTCTCGTTTTTCAGTTGGGCGTTCTGAGCTCTCCCCCCCCAAAAAGAGTCCTGATCCCTGTGGTGAGGATGGGAGTGCAGATATAGATGGTGAGTTAATGTTTATTACCAAATGTACAGGAGCTCTTGCCTTTTGGCAAAGGAACCTGCTGGTTGTTTTTAATACTTTAATCTATCAGTTAAAAAACAAGTAGAGTACTACTTTACTGTCAAGAGTTTTAATTACAGTACTTGTCACGATTCCGTTCTTTTGTTTCAGTAGAGATTTTTACAATTTTGAGTAAATAATTAGTGTCCATTTTTATGGCAGTTGAATTATTTTCCCATGTTGACCCATTTGTGAGGACGAACTGTCTTGTAATGTTCAAGGAGACGCTGCTGCTGCGTACAGTTTTGTCCTCTGAAATTTACGTGTTAGCAGCCAACTGCAGATGCCTCCAGTCAGGACACGAAGAGTCACTGAATGGTTCGATGATATGATGTGACTCATATGCTGTGGCCTTCGCTGCCACTGGATCTCAACCCAGTTGAACACCTATGGGAGATTTTGGACTGTCGCATTAGACAGCGCTCTCCACCACCATCATCAAAACACCAAATGAGGGAATGTCTTTGAATGAATGGTGTTCATCCCTGCAGTAGACTTCCAGAGACTTGTAGATACAATGGCAAGGCGCACTGAAGTTTTTCTGGGGGCTCGTGGTGGCCCCAACACCTTACTAAGACGCTTTATGTTGGTTTTTCCTTTGTCAGTAGGTGCTCCTGAATTATTTTATCGCTCGTCAAACACAAATCAACAAACGTTCTACACATTTGAACAACCCCCACATTTCATGGCAGGTATCAGTAGATACATGCTGGCGAAAACTCTCATGTATCAATAATTATAGGCCTCTCTGCAGATACAGTTTTATGCTTTCAGTATGTCTTCCTATCGTACATACTCCTTGTTTGCTCTCGTTTTTCAGTTGGGCGTTCTGAGCTCTTCTCCCCCAAAAAGAGTCCTGATCCCTGTGGTGAGGATGGGAGTACAGATATCGATGGTGAGTTAATGTCTATTACGAAATGTACCCTCCTTTGGCAAAGTAAACCGCTGGTTGTTTTTCATACTTTACCCACTTTTTGACCTCTGAAATTTACGTGTTAGTGGCCAACTGTCAGATTTGGGTAGTCACATTTTACAGTCAGCATTTAAATAGACATCATGCCATCATACCTGAGATTTCACTGACTCACGTAACGGATGCTAATGTTGAGTAGTGTAGAAAGAACTGTGTGTGGCTGTACTTGTCTCAACTGTACTGGATCTTAAAGCAAAACCACAATAGGAGTCAAGAAATCTACACTGAGCTTTATGTATTTAAGGTTACAAAATCTACATTGTCTTCTCTTTCATTTGTAGAGCGAACCATAGTGAAGGCGAAGAGGCCGTGGAGTGAAGTAGAGAGGAGTGCGGTAAAGAAACACTTGGCATAGTTTATTAAAGAGCGCCAAGTTCCTGGAAAAGAACCCTGCATGCAATGTGTAAAAGAAGAGAAAGCCTTGGATAAAAGATCCTGGAAAGATGTTAAGAACTTTGTGTGCAAGACAATTGTCTCTTTGAGCCACAGGTCTGCTTCAAAGCAGCTTTACCACTGAAGATCTTCAATGTACCGCTGTGTTCTAGTTAATATTGTCTGGTTCAGCCAATAGTTGCTACGTTTTAATCCTGTTTACCGCCGTTTGGTTTGTGCAGTACTGTTTCGGTAGTGTTTCAGAACATAACAGTAAGACTTATTTAATGCTGCAACTAACATTTATTTTCAGCATCCATTTATCAGATAAATATTTTCTCCGTTAATTTGTTATATAAAATGTCGGAATGTCATTTATTTTGTCCAACTGACAAAGCAGCAAATACTCAGTTGAGAAGTTTGAACAAAATTAAATAAAGATAATTCTGGTCACATGCAGTGATGTTTAAATTATGTGTCCGTCGGTTTGTGACATGCAATCACATATTGTGCAGCTAAGTCTGCTGATGTCTCTCCCCTAATAGAATCTGTTGCTTTTCACCGTCATCAGCTCTGTGAAGTTTGGGATTAACAGATCGAATTTCTCAAAGTAGGAGGAGGAGCAGCCGGTCTGAGAGCAGCAGCAGCAGCAGCAGCAGGAGGAGCTCTTCGTACCACAGGTGATGCCGGCGGAGGACGAGAAGATGCTGTGAATCACAGAAAAGGAAATTTAAGATTTATCCTGTTTTACACACAATCGGATAAAGTAACGCAAGCACCGATTCATGAAACACTCACAAGGCTACGCGTCGTACCACCTGCTCCCTCTCCCTGTACCGACTACATGAAAAGGAAAAGACAACGCTGGCGCTGCCCTTATACACGGCTAGATAACGACTGAGGCTGCACCTCAGCACGATTAACGTGACGCGGCGAAACACCTGCCGCTGAGGCCTCTGATAGCGCAGAGTAACTGACGCTGGCGACAGTTACTGGCTGGCAAAGGAAGAAACAGGTGGCATCTGATTGAAACTGGGTGATTTAGCGCAGTAAATCAGCTGAATGGCACACATCCATGTTGCCTTTACTAACACAAAAACTTCCTCAAAGCAGAATTTGAATCAGCAAATCATTATCACGGTAATTCTTTAAATTGGCTTGTTCACCTGAGCGGCTGGTGGAGGCACTGTTCGTAGGGCTGCGTGTCCGTCCTCCTGGCAGCGAGAGGGCGATGGTCTGCCTCCTGACCCGCTGCACCCTGGTTGTGGGGGACTACGACACCATCCGGAACGTGGTCACCGTGCACCTAAGAACCAGAACACCTATCCAGCTGTTTGTGGTGAACCGGGACACCCTCTCTCCACCGTGAGACTCTCTTCTTGATTCACAGCTGACTCAGGGATTATAACCTTTAGTGTCTTCGTGACATTTAGCACATCTGATGGTCAACACTAACCGTTCTGTGTTCACCCTGCAGGCACAACAGGTTCACAGCCTCCCAGGAGAGGACCACACTGTCCACTGCAGCTGCATCGCCCTGATGGTAAAAACACACTAGCCATTTCAAAACATGCACTCGACACATTTCAAACTTCATTTATATAGAAAAATTCTGTGCTGTTTGGTCATTATAATTATTCCTCTAAACCGTCTCCTGTAACTTGCTCATCATAGTTGCTGAATGTGCAGAGCCAATAACCTCCTTCCTTTGCTGCCTGTTTTGTGCTCATGCAGAGACGACTGAATGCTCTGATCTATTAAAAAAATAAACAACTATTTACTCGATCAAACAAAAAAGAAAAAGGAAACTTACCACATGCATTCGTCCTTTAATCATTTGATCTTGTGTCTTGATTGCTTTTGTTCATCCCAAGTGCTTGTTAGTAGTTCTATTTCACGTCCCTGAATGTTATTGTTTTCTCTCATTGATCCCTCTGCTCTTGCTGTTAGTTACTTTCATCGTAACTGTTGAAATGTGGGATTCAGATTTTGTCAGGAGGGTAAATTGTTTGTTGTCTGTAGTTCACCGTATGTAGTCTAGTTCACTGTATATATTCCAGGTGAGGACCACGTCATCAGGAGGGTGGAAGGAGGGAGGAGGCCGGGACAAACCCTGAGAGGAATATACGATTACATCGGGAGGGCAAGCTGCCTTTTGTTTGATTTTGTACATAGTTTTTGACAAATTAGTTTTTACATGGATCATTAGAGGAATGTTCATCATGGTAAGTTTCCTTTTCCTTTTGTTTTCGTTTTGTAAATAGTTTTTGGTGTTTTTCAATATATCGTTAGAGGACAGTTAGTTTCCTTTTCCCTTTTTTTTGGATTTTGTAAATAGTTTTTGTTTTTTTGTTTTTCTTCATCACAAGGTTTTGTAAATAGTTGTATTTCATGTATCTTTTTTATTTGTCCGCTTTTATTATGGTAATTTTTTTTATTTTGTACATAGTTTTTGATAAATTAGTTTTTACATGGATCATTAGAGGAATGTTCATCATGGTAAGTTTCCTTTTCCTTTTGTTTTCGTTTTGTAAATAGTTTTTGGTGTTTTTAAATAGATCGTTAGAGGAAAGTTTTCAATGTTTTTCGTGGATCGTAGAAGAGAAAATTATCATGGTAAGTTACTTTTTTTAAGTTACAGTTTTTTTCCGTTTTTTTGAAATTTCATGAATAGTTTTGGATTATTTTTTCCCTTTGGATACAGTTCACTTGTATATAGGTCTGGTGCCGACCACATCATCAGGTCCCTCTGGTGGAGGCCCGTCTGTCACTGCAGCTTGTTAGACGCAGGAGAAAAACTGTAAATGATTTGATATAGCAAAAGAACATTAATCAACAGATGACAAATAGTTAAAACTTTAAATTGCATTTCAGCGGGGATGATTTTTTTTGTTTTTTTTGTCCATTACTTTCAGGTTTTTTTTCCTTTTTCAGTTCTTGTTTGAACAGATTATGAAGGGTTGTCATCGATGCTTTATGATGCCTTAAGATCAGTAACACAGTGTAAAAAGTGTGATAGTATCAGTGAGAGCATGTAGCGTTTTTCTCTGCATCTGTGCTCAGTGGATTTCTTGTTCATTCTACCAACACTACTAACATTTCTACTTGTACTTCAATGACCTCTTCCTCTTCTTGTGTTCCTGTATGTTCAGACCGGCTCATCAATTTGAGATGGTCACATCGAGCGATCAGCTGATCTGTGCTGCTGACGATGAGGGGAGTCTGCAGACTCACCTGGTCCATGTACTGAAGGTAAACCTGACTCTGTAAGTGTGTTCTCCTCTCTGTGTGAGGACTGGTTTCAGTTTTGAAAACTGAGGAAGAAGCGAAGACAGTAAGTGTTCATTTCTTCAGATGTCCGTTTCAGGGTTTAGCCTTGGATTTCGGGTTCAGAATCAGGTATTCTAGTTTTTAATATGCCCTGAGTTCTTGTTTGCAGGTGATTCTTCCAGGAGGCGTGTCTTATGCAGAGGTGGGCGGGCTTCTGCGGTCAGTAAAGTACACGCGTTGAAGTGGGCAGAGCCAGGAGTCATTCCGATGCCTGGTTGTTACTGGGGGGAGGATGGAGTCAGTGTTCACCCGTTCACAGATACTCAAAACAGGGTCTGAGGATGCTACTGAGCACGCTCATTCACCACGGTAACAGTCTTTTAACTATTCACACCTCGCACCTCCTAACACCTGAAGTTTTATGAATTTCTCGTGAGCTCCACCTGCAGGAACACGTCGGAGTCAAAATTGATCCAAACTGGTCTGCTCCTTCTAATCAATCAATCAATTGTAATTTTGTTTGTCTATTATTCATTTTTTAAATGATAAAAATATGGATAAATATAGATATTTCATTTGTTTAATATAAGGTGCAGAAGGGGGCCTGTGTAAGCTCCATCCGTCTGTGTAAGACTCCAGATGGAGTCCCACAAGGCTCATTTCTAGTTCCTCTAAGGTTCTTATGTTAATTCAGCAGACTGTGTTAGTCTCTGTGCAGAAAACAGACAACTCTGTACAACTGTTGATGATCTGAGCCTGTTTACTGCTATTAAAATGTACCCGAAATCTGTGTGAGGATGTGAAAACATCTTCCAGCTGAGTCAGGACCTGCATATGTTTTTAAAAGAGAAACCAAGTTCACAGTTAAGTAAATATCAACACGTTTTGCACCACAGCTGAGAAATCTGAGCATTATTATTGGCTCTCAGTTAAGAGTCCATTCACATCGTATAAGGAAAGAAAACAGTATTGTTGTATATAAAGAAACTTATGCTTGATGAGGTCACTGCATTAACAGAGCCAGAAGACATTTCTGTTACTGTCAGACTGTGTGGAAAAAGTTTTTTTTTTTTAACTTTAAAGAAACGTGTAGGGATACTTTAACTGGGAGTTTAAGAGGTTGGACTCAATTAATGACTGGAATCAGTTTTATTTAAAATGTGATGATCAGTTTGAATGAAGCATCCAACTGTTTACTGATTTGTCATTCGGAAATGGTGCCATGTGAAAACATCATCACCATGGTAACCGGAGACAGGCGTGCGACACACACACACACACACACACACAATCAGATTTAAAGAATGTGAAATTACAAATCAAGCAGCTCATGAAATCAGCGGTACGTTTAACGAAACAACTAAAGACAGAAAGTTGTTGATTTTAATTTTAAGGATTTTATGTTTCCTGCGTTCTCATTGGCTGAGCGCACCACAGGTATATATGACCATTAAAGGTAACATCTTGTTGTTCCTCTCTTCAGGAGTGTGTCTTTGAGCTTCGAGGAGCAGCGCAGCTGTCATTGCTGGTCCAACCACCTGCAGAGAGCTCTTTCCAATCCGAGCTCATCTCCAAGCTTTCCATCCTGCAGCCACTGAGAGCTCAGCTCGTCGGTCTCTGTACCCGTCGATGGAGTTGGGGTCAAGAGGTCCGGTACCGACTGGCATCGAACCTGCATCTCCGACATCAGCTCTGCGATGACTCGTCCTCCCAGAGGCGGTGTCACGCTTACGTTCCCCCAGGGCATGCTTTCCAGAAGAGGCCAGATGTCACATGCCCAGTCGTCTATTTTCTAAGACAAGTTCCTAAATAACCGTACGTTGTTACAAATAAATACACCGAATAAAAATCTGGAGTCCCGATACCCCCGGTGATTACAGTGAGACCAGACATCACCTGTTTATCTCTAATGGTAATGGAAATATTGATACATGAGTTTATTAGACATACAACCTGCAGAATTTAGTTATAAATGCCAGTAAATCTCTTCTCTAACCGAGAAAACCAATGTACACATTCAAACAGTAAGAAGAGTAATAAAGTTACTGACACTACAGCATTTTTGGAGCATGGGAGAGAGACAATCAGAAAGAGGGTATATGAACTATCTGGGGGATGTGTTTGTTGACTGGCTGTAAAGTTATTTGTTCAGACCCACTCTTTAGTGTGGTAGTTCTATCCTGGGGTCTATTGGTTCAAAAGTGAGGTTGCATCTTTTGGGGACAGCCTGGAAATGCAAAACAGCTGTCTCTTGTGTTCTGCTCAAAGGTATAGGCATCTTACTACAACAACAAGAACATCAATGAAGGAAAGTCACGGTTCATTGATTTTCCTGTCATTATAAAACAGTGAATTGGTGACTTGTCGATTATATGGAATACTGAGTGAAAAGCAGCACCCCGAGACCGGTATGTGGAGAACGATCTATCCCCCCTGGAAAAGTACCGCAGAGCCCCCCATGCAGTTAGTCAAGATCCCGGCGCATCCCCCGGCGGATGAGAAGATAAAAGGTTCCAAGCGTGCCTAGGTTGCGATGCATCCGAGACCTGGTCACCTAAGATGGACCAGGGGATGGAAAGGGGGGGGGGGCAGATTAGCCAGGCATAATGCAAGATGGGCTGTTGCAGTGGTCCTCAATGATCAAGGTCCTGACGCCCTGGACCACCACTTACTGTGCATATCCCAGCTTCCCCAATATTCCAAAAAATTGAAGAACACTCAGTGAAACCCCTATGTGTTTTCGTGGGATAGCCCCATTCCAGCTCATATCAACAAAGCAGCCCCAGGCTTCCCAAGGGCAGGCCTGGTCAAAGGCTGTCCCATGACCAAAAACGGGCATTGTAAAAAAAACCCCTTGCTCCCACGGCGGGGGGGTATGTGTTCAAAACAAACTGGGAGACGGTTAGGGTTAGGTGGTAGGGTTAGGGTTAGGGTTAGAAAACAAATACAATGACTCTCCCCATGCAGCCAGTCAACTACATGGTTTGGAGTAGTCCCATAGCCAATTGGGTTTTTGTTTGTGTTAAAAGTGTCAAGTCCTTATTGGAGTTTAGCCTGTTTTTCATGTGGGAAAAAAAAAATAAAATAAAATTGTAATTTAAATTGTATAAATTGTAAGTTTTGTTTTTGCGATGTATTGTACAGTTACCCAAAAAAAAGGCAAAAAAAAAAAAATTGAATTTCAGACTCACCCGTGATGCTGTGTTCTTGTGTTCCCCCCATCCAGGAAGTAAGTGAGATACCTCTTAGAATACTAATTTTTTGCTATATATTTGTCCACATGCTGAAGAAGGGTAATTGGGTTTAAAAATACTAATTACAGCCCCGGGAGATCGTGAGACAGCTGTGTGAAGCACTTTGGCCATTCTTCTTCCTCAATTTATATTCCAGGTCGGGTTGTTGCTCAAAGTTGGAGGGTTAAGGTTAGAGGTTAGGAGTTAGGGGTTAGGATTAGGGGTTAGGGAGGGTTAGGGTTTAGTGGTAGGAATAGGAAACTAAAACAGTGGCTCTCCCCATGCAGTTCAACAACTACATGGTTTGGAGTGGAGAGCCAAAGGCAAGGCACGGGCCGGTGCATGTCACTTTGGGTTCCGCATACTGTGTACAGCCCCAAAGGAGAGGTGAGGAGAGGAAAGGTAAGTCAGATTCCCTAACGATGGGCAATGGAACTCTAATGTACATTTGGAAGTCGTGATTAATTACAAGAGTGGGAGGGTTTTTAGAGTTTCTATCTTTTTGTTGTTTAAATTTTAGGACACATCACTAGTAGTGGACCCAAGGATCATGGAGTGTTTTGGCCATTATCACAAAACACCCTCACCTGAGGAAGGCCCTGCCGAGGTTGATCAAGCCCTGGAGTGTGTCCCATATCCAACTGGAGTCTTGTTGCTGAGGTAGGTTCAAACGTGTAAAGGTAATTTGCCATGCGTCCAGCGCAGAATTATTACTTGTTTAAGGGGCAAAGTTCAGGATGAAGGCGTAGAGTTGGGTTGTAGGAATCATTTTGAAGAAATTGGATACTACACCAGTCCAGAGTGGCGAATGTCAGGGCAAAGAGCCCGTTAAGGGCTCAAACATCTTTTGTTTTCACAAATGCCATACAATTCATAACCTCTTGTAGCTCCGAGATTTGCTGAGCACGGCGCCTTTGAAAGCAGCTGACGGACGTGACACTGCACTCAAACCTTTAGAAATTACAATGGTAATAGAGAAATATTGGGAAAACTGGAATCGCCACAGATGAACATTTGGAAGGGCTTGACTGGCATCATATCTGAGCGAGAAAAGCGCTACGAGGCATGAGACAAACGCCCATGGAAAGCTCTTGAGGAGGTCCGTGGACCCCGCCAGGTGGTGTCCTTCTGGACCTAACGCCGACAGAAGTAGCTAGCGACATGGGGATAAGCGTCCCCGAAAGGACTCGAGATGCTCAAACACACACATCGGCCTCGTACACGTACCGTCCAAATGTTGGACCAAATGTATGTCTTCAAAATTTCACCATAGCCACTCCTTGACAAGCTCAATGACATATGTTGCGCATGCCTGCCTAACTCACCTTTGAAAGTGTGATAAATTTTGGCTTGACACACTGAAACACACTTCTGGCTGGCAAACACTTGGAAGGCTGGCAGATTGGGGGATGGGCAAATAGGAAACTTTCTCATACTTGGTCATAGAGCCACACTGAAGGCATCTATGGAAAGCTCTCAAACAGATCTGTCACGTGTGTCAGCCCCATCCAGGTGGCGCTCTTGTGGACCTAACTCTGTAATGTTTCATAGTCTAGTTGTATGTTGTATGAAGCAAAGAGATGTATGAATAAGTATGTTATTGTATGCATTTGTTATTAATAAGGTTTTTTTGGGGAGGTAAGAGGAAACAATAATGCCAATAAACTGAAACTTGTAAGACAAAAACTGAACTTCCGGTTTTCAAGCTATTGTATAATGTATGTATACAGAGCTAAAGTTGGACTTCCTGTGTCACAGGAAGTAGGAAGTGGGTAGATGGCCAGCAGTGTTGACCGCATGGTGAGTGACTTTCATGAGCTCTCTAAAATTTTGATGAAAACTCTTCAAAATGTGTAGTGAACCTTTTGAAACTTGTGTGTAGTAGCTTTATCTCAAGTCTGCAAGTTGTTTTCAATTTATTACGCTTGTTAAATAGATTGAAATTTGGAACTTGAAGCAGGTTGACTTTTGAAATTCAGTGTTAATTTTGGGGCACTTTCTGGTGACCCAGAATTATGACAAAATTTGACAGACATATTTGGTAGGACGCTCTCTCTCAGCCAGAAGGGGGTTGCAACTCTCTAGAACATTGTATGGCCAAACAGGGCTGAAATAGTATGGGGATTAGGCTTCCTTTGACTTAATATTCTGACCTCTTGACATGTCAGCGCCACCACTCGAGCCGATCCCCGTATGCGTGCTAGCGCCCTCGGCCACGCAGACCTCCGGGTGCGTGCCAGCGCCCTCGTCCGAGCCGATCCCCAACTGTGTACCAGCGCCTTCGGCCGAGCTGACCTCTGGGTCTGTGCCAGCGCCACCTGATGAGCTGTCCCCCAACTAAGAATAATAGTGTTCCATTAATGTATTTCCAAATAAAGTCCTTCAATTTTGTTAATTATATTGTTATAACAGCTGTGTACAGATGTTTTTATTTTATGTTTTCTTTATCGTATTTTTTAAACGATTATAGATGTATATAGATCAAACGTAACATTTATATATTACCAACTACAGAGTGAAAATTATTTAATCATGAAATGAAATATATTGTAAAATATAATGTATGAAGCATCTTATATATATATATGATTAAATATAAAATACAATTATGAAATATTATATATAAACATTTTTGTAATTATTTTATCATTTACTTTTCTGTTTTGTTTTATATTATATTTAAAATATTTATCATAGGTTTAATATATTTATTTCATGGATTATTTAAAATTTCTATTTTTTATTTGATTTTATTTATTTCTATATATATTTATTTGATTTTATTTCATTGTAAACACGGCAAATTTTAATGCTGTGAAATGCTCAAGGACATAAATGTTCTTATGTTCAATGTTTGTATCTGCTCCTTGTGTTGAGTTCTTAAGAGTCAAACTTATTCCTAAAGTCACTCTAGAGAGCTTTCAGTCAAACATGGTCCCATCACTCGAGGTGCTCCTTGTGAGGAGTTACCGGAGCACAAAATACTTCCAAATTCTCATTTATGATCTTGGTCGTAGGTGAGAATTTATTAACTTTTTCCAAAGGGTAAACTTTTCCAATAATAGACATAACTCTTTTAGCACTGCGAAACAAAAAATACTGAAAAATTTAAGAAAAAAACACAAGAATGCGCAAAAAGCACCACATCACTCATTGTGGCCTTTCCAAAATCGTTTGTGTCACGACTGTAGCTTTATTCTATGAGATACAATGATGCTGCAAAGTTGCACCAAAGTTCAAAAGTCAGAGGTGGGATGAAAGGTTCACCTAAATAATCATGAATCCAGATCATGTGTGGGAGCGAATTCCAGGCCACAGTGGAAGAAGTTTGTCGTGAAGGTTTTTCTGTCCCATACATGTGGTGGGTCTTTGACATTTGCTGCATGGGTTCTGGGACCTGGAAGGAGCTGATCATGTTCCCGTACAGCTATAGGCACCAAATTTGGTGTATGTATTTTACAGGGGGCTGAGCAGAGTGGACTTGGTCTCAAGTCTCTAGGACCTTGCTGAAAAATTTCAGGAAAAATACCACAAGGGGGCACAATCGAGCCCCGCAGTCTGACAGTACTGACGTTGGCCTTTCCAAAAATGTGTTTGCTCATTTTCGTAGCTCCCATTTATGAAAAGCTACGACGCCACAAATTTACACCCAACTTCAAAAGTCAGCGGCGGGATCGAAGCATCACCTGAAAAATCACTACTCCAGAACATGCGTGGCAGCGCAAATCAGACCCATTCCCATGCCGGCGGAATAGGTTTGTCGTTACGTTTTTTTCTCTCCCACATATGTGGCGGGTCTTTGACATTTGCTACTTGGGTCCCGGTACCTGGAAGGAGACTTGGAATTGAGCTTTTGATGATTTTCCCATGCAGATGCAGGTATCAAATTTGGTTTGTACACCATTTGAAAGGGGGGCCAAGTGGAATGGACTGGGTGCCACATCTCTAGGATCTTGATGAAAAAAAATGTGTCATCTGGAAGCAATTCAATTAAATTTCAGTTTTATTTATATAGAACCAATTCACAAGCCAGAGAAACGTTGTTTCCTCAATTACTTTATGCTCTTATTTTATAGAGGTAGTGGAGAGAAACAGATAATTTGGGGAATTAGAGTAGAGGAATGACATGCAGCATACGGTCCAGCCAGTAGATTGAACGGGGACTTGCTGCTCCGGGGATTTGCACCCATGTGGTATGTGCCCTAACCACTTGGCTACCGGGCCACTCCGTGGCCTTTTTTTATTGGATAAGTTGGATAATGGCAATTTAAGAGCAAACATCTAATTCAGTGTTTACTCACCTTTTGAGTAACTATCAAACAAATTGTTACAATGATTATGAAAACAGAAATTGAATAACCAAATAGTCTAGTCTAGTCTACATATTGCATTAAGCAAAGAGATGTATGAGTAAGTATTGTTATTAATAATGTTATTACAATTATTACAATAATGTTATGATCATTTTTATCGCTTTTATGTAGAAGGTAAAAATGTTGTAAAAATGGCATAGATTGAAATTTGGAACCATAGGCTTCAGTTCCAAATCTCAATCTGTTACACGTTTTAAATAGGTTGAAATTTGGAACTTGAAGCAGGTGGGCTTTTGAAATTTGAGGTTAATTTTGGGGCACTTCCTGGTGACCCAGAGTGACATATTTGGACACACACATTCAGTAGGACACTATCTTTCAGCCAGAAGGGGTTGCAAGTCCGTAGAAAACATTGCATGGCCAAACGGGGCTGAAATAGTTTGTGGACTGGGCGTCCTTTGGCTTACATTTTGATCTCTTGACCTTTTCAACCCTTCATCTCTAAATCCAGAGGTATCTGATGTGTACGTGGTCTCAGTTACAAGAGGGTAAGTAGATCTCAACAGGTATGTGTATTTTATGTGACTTTATTTTATGTGATTTTAAGAGACTTTGCAGACGATGCAAAGCCACAATTTGAAGTGTTATTTTTCATTATTTACAGGGTGATGAAGTATGCAGTTCCCGAAAAAGAGCAAGCAATAGGTGGAAGTGGAGAGGAGAAACTCCCTTTTTAACAGGAAGAGCCAGACTCAGGGTTGGTGGCTGTCTGCCTCGACCAATTGGGATGAAAAGAGAAAAATGAGGTAGAGAGGTGGGAAAGGGGGGAAAGGGGAAGAGAGAAGACAGTGAACAGTTAGTTGATCTTTCTCACCTCTGGGTTTTGTGGGATTTGAAAACTGATTGATATTGTCTTCGTTACCGCAGAGAAGATTCTTCAGGACTTTGAAAACTTTTGCATGGGGCCACGGACGGCAAGAAAAGACGGGAAAAATACACGCCAGGCATGTGGCCGCGCGCATCGCTTCTGCACGGACATGGTCTCTGGCTGCTCTGTTTCTGCTGGGGAACATGACATGAGATTCCTCGACCGGGTGGACAAGTTGCACTTGCAAGTCAAAAGTCTTTCTTCTTTCATATCTTTCTTAATGGAAAAATGTATCACTCTCACCTATGCAGTAGCCGATCTAAGCGTATTCAAGCTTTGATAACACAGCGACCATTGGGTGCAGAGACATTGGGCTTTGATCGTCAGACGGGGCTGTTTGAGAGCTTTCAGACAAATGTGGTCCCATGTCTCTAGCTTTTTCCTGTGAGAAGTTATCAAAAACCTCTCCCAAATTTATATCTTTGGATTTCCAAACTCTCATCTGTGCAATAGATACTCCAGGGCATTTAAGCCTCGATAACACGGCAACCAAAGAATGTAGAGACATTGGGTTATTCTGAAAATTGGTAGCAGAACTGTTTGATTGGCCTTACAAATATTTCAATGAGAAACAATGAGTTCTTACTGCCTTACTTTTTTCCATAGGTGGCCCATGCTTACCAACGTCGTGATGTTCTTCAAACACATTGGCAAGTCCTTCCAGAAGGTCAGCAAACTGAAGCAGAGCGGCAAGCTCTTATAGGAAATGAAAAGGATACAGGCTGAATTGTCAAAGAAAGTGGCTGCCCACCGGCAGGAAGTACTGCGGGTAAATGTTGACACAGTCTGCCAGTCTGCTGGTGCGTTCTTTATAAAATATACATTGTATTTCATGTAAATATATTTTACGCTCTAAAGAAACTTTCACTTTAATTTGAAACTTTATAAAGATGTGACACATGTGAAAACTGTTTTCACAGAGAATCAGCTTGACGCAGCTCAGGAGATCAAATTTGTGATGGCTGCTAGGGAAACTATTTCCAAAACTGTTTGGTAAGTAGAGTTAATGGTTGAGGTTGTATTTCTTCATCTTATGTAGTTTTCGTTGTTTACGATCTACGTATTGTTTTATTTTTTTACATGTATCTTGGTATGCTTTGCAGAGCGCCTCACCAAGAATCCAGGCTCACTGTTTGACCACAATAAGCTCGTGGGCAGCACGATGGGGTTCCTCTGCATCCTCTCTGGACACAGATCAGTTGTCATGACAAATATGACAAAAGAAAACGTCATGAACCCAGACATTTGGCATAATGGCGAGAGGTTTCAGGTTCTGGTAAGATTTTTATTTTTATTTTTATTTTTTTTAACTTTTGACAAAGTAATAAACAATTTCATCAATTAACTTTATCTCACTGTCCTCATTTGGGTTATGGCTCTTAAGTCAAATAGGCTGGATATGCCGGTCGCCTGTGACTGTTTGGCAGGATTCAAATCCACCTACCTACAGAAAAATGCCAATTTTGTGAGATGTTTCTTCTCATTTGGTCAAGCAGCCATGTTTTTGAACGAGGAGGAGTATGGGTGGCTTGCCAAACTGGCGAAAACCCCCTGTTGTACAAAAGGTGGGAGCTGCAAGTATGTATTCCACACAGTCGCTGGCATGCAGATTGTGAAGGCCTCCAACTTCCTCCTAGAGGCATGGAAAGATGCTGGCAGGAAGGGGGATGTGAACTTCAATCAGATCCGGAGCAAGAAAGCACTCCATATCATAAATTCAAGTTTATTTAGAGCTGTGATAAAAAGTTAGAGACACAGAGCTTTGTTTGTCAGAAAGGACTCTTCAAGAGCTCCCAAAAGAGTCTCACCCCATGCCTCTAGCTGCTTCCTGTGAGCAGATATCCAGGCCCAAACTTCTTCCAAATTTCAGTCTATGGACTTCAAAATTCTCATCTATGCAATAGATACTCAAGGACATAATTTAAGCCTTCGATAACACTCGAAGTAAACGGGAAAATAATGCAGGATGACCCTCCGACTGAAACTGTCAATAGTGGTCAATCTGTGGATTTAGCACATTTTTTTGTCCTTCTGTTTGTTTTTCTCTTTCTCTCACGCTCATCATTATTAGCCTACAAACCAAAACGCAAGGTTTTTTTTGTTTTTGTTTTTTTGTCTTTGTTCCTTTTTTGCAGGGCAACATGTACCTCACGAGTGAGCAGAGGGAGCAGGTGGCAAAATCTATGTGGAGGAACCCATCTTGGACAATGAGCCAGTTTGCAAGACGTCAAGGATCTTTGCCAGAAGCGCTGTGACTATCGAGTTGACCCCCTTTCATCTGACGAAGAGCACCTCTCAGCACAACCTTCGGCCACAAAGAGGAAGTTGAATTTCACCGTGAAGTCACCTTCAAATTGCGTTGTCAAGCTCAAACGCTTGAAACAGAGCATTGCTGATTTCTATATGTACAAAATTAAAGCATCAGTACCCCAAGCTGAGCAAACTCCCCAATGCATGACAGCAACCCCGGCCGATCCGACCTCCGTGTGCGTGTAATCACATCTGACTGAGTAGACCCCTACTCATTCATATATATATATATATATATATATATATATATGTGTATACATTACAAAATTTAAGTCAAAATTATTGAAAAAAATAAAAATAATTATTATGAAAATTATAAGAATGATGAATCTTATTATATATATATATATATATATATATATATATATATATAAATATTAAATACTATAGTGAAATCAACATAGTTGAAATTCCAGTCTTGTGCTGTGTATCCATAGAGAACTGTAAGTTAACATACTAGTGTGGTGACTTACCGTTTTATTACCTATATCTTACCATTCCAGGATTATAACGTCGAATTATAGAACTGTGACCTAACACTCTAGAATGTAACCTAACATTCTAGAAATAGTAATGTTTTGGAACTTAAATTCCAATTGTTGAATTGTACATTTACACTTTAATATAATATATTACATAGATTATATGTATATATATATATAATATATTTATATGTCGATAGACTACTGTGGATGTTTAGCTTAACAATCTAGAAATGAGATTTCCACATTTGGAATTGGAAATTCCAATTCTTCCACTGGTATTTAATTTTCACGAACTGCAACTTCACTCTAGAACTGTGATTAACATTCTAGGTATGTGACCTGACACTCTAGAATTTTAATTTCCCGTTCTACAGCTGTAGATTAACATTTCTCGAATTGAAATGTAAATGTACATTTGAAACAACCAATTACTGAACTGTATATTTAAATTTGATACCTGTTCATGTAATGTAATTTAACATCCTAGAAATATACTTGCACAACCTAAATTTGCACGGTTTGAAATTTAGGTTGACGCTGTTCTTCTTTGTAATAGACCTTTATATGCAATCAAGACGGTGTGAGCAGAGTCTCCCTGGTCCTCTTCACATCATCAACACCATCTAATAAACTACAATAACTTTAATAACTTTCTACAACTTCAACTTTACATTCTAACTGAAACGTCTAGAACTCTATACAATTTATTAATTTTATTTTCTAGAACTGTATTTTAACATTCCAGAACTGAAACTTAACATTCTAGAATTGTAACCCGAATTGAAACTCCAGGTATAAATGTTAAACTCATAATTGTTGAATGGTACATTCAAATTCTATAACTGTTCCACTATTGTAACCTTACTCTCTACAACTATACCTTGACAATCGAAAAGTGAAATCAACATAGTTGAAATTCCATTCTTGTGCTGTGTATCAATAGAAAACTGTAACTTAACATACTTACAAGCTTTTGTAGGTAGATAGATCATTGCTAGTGTTTGTAAATATTTAAAATATAATAATAATAATAAATAATGTTTTATATTTAGTGTAAAATATTTTTGTATTTAACTTTCTACAAAGTACTTTACGCACATGGGAAGTTTCTACCTGCCTCACCTCAGTTGATTCCTCAACAGAACTGACAAAGTATAATGCATCAGACTGAGTCATCCATTTTCGCTAACCTTAAAATGCTCTTTTTTTCCTTTTTTTTGCTGCAGCGGCGAACTCCTCAGTGCTATAGGTTCGGGTTGTTACTTATTCACGTTGCATCGCTGTTGATGCTAGGTATGCAGCGACAACACAAAAAAGCCGTGATTTTTATTTGTCTAGAATTTGCCGATTGGACTTGGGATTGCATGAATCGGGGTTAACGTGTCTGATAAGGTCCATCTCGTGAGCTCACCGAGTTACCAGGATGTAGGCTAATATAGAGTCAGCTAATTAGCAAAGTAATATGGATCTAATTGTACTTTGGTGAGTTATTGTGATGGCCCAGCAACTCCAGCTCCAGGTACCGTCAGGGAAGCGGGAGATGGAATGAGCCCGGAGCCTCTACGCTACCCTCAGTTAACACTCAACCGTGGAGTGGCTCTCAAGCTGTACGACGTCCACGTGGCAGGCAGAAAGTGGCCATTACGATGTCGCCGGGCTGCACTGCAGCCACGTTGCGTGACGTGGCCACGCAGGGGGGCCGAGCGGCTACCGCGGACAGTGAGAGGCCGAGGCCTGCCGGCCTGTCCCATTCCCTTGCCTAGCCAGGAACACCAGGCAGGACACTGACAATTCCCCCCCGAACCAAAGAGGTCGGTGACCGGCTGTCCCAAGTCACGCCGCAGTTAACCGTACGTACAGGTGGAGTCGCAACACGAGGCCCCCTGAAGGCCCCTGAACATCACACCCGCTATATAACTGTACTGTATGCCTGCCCCGTAGCTGCTGAGAGTGAAGCTGTACATTCTGTCGACGTGCATTTTATTTGCGATGAGCGTTAACTGATGAATAGGTTACCTGAGGAGAGCAGATTGTATTTTCAAGTACAGCAGCAATACGCGGTACGTCGAAGCACTCTTCTCCGAGTGCATGGCTATGTCGATATCTATGCATGTTTGTAATGTACTGCTGTTCTATCCTTACGCTTGTTGAGTCCATGCTTCAAAACATCAGGACTCGCGCATTCGTTTAGTGAAGTATGCAGGACGCAAAAACTTAAATCCACATCTATTTATTAAAATACGGCCGTGTCTTAAAGATTGAGGTTGCTCACGGAGCTCTGGACCAGACTGTGCATCCCTGACAAGCATACGGCGTCCACATCAGTTCACCAAGTCTGAGTGTCTATTCTCTCCCCGGTCCAGCAGATACCAGGTTTAAACATTGCAAATAACATCGTCGGCAGGGTCATCTTCTTATTCACTCCTCAGGTACGTGCCTCCCTCGTAGGGAGATTTGCCTCTGGACATGATCGACTCTCCCCACTTAAGGACTTATCTGTAGGAAAAGAGGTAGAAAAAGACGAGACACAGGACAGCACCCAAGGACAGTCCTGCCGCCTCCATATAAGGGGTCGTTTGTCACATATAGACAACCATATGTGTTTGGGTGCATTCCTTGCAGAATAACACCTCGGTTTAGTACCAGCACCTGAGTGTAATAAGCACCACAAGCCACTTTCTTTTAGTCTCCTAAGGAGATAATATGTAAAAACACATAAAAGTAGCCTTTCACACTCCACTACATTTAAGGAGGGAACGTTTTTACTCCACTACATTCATTTGCTTACCGTAGTTCCTCACCGATCAGCAAGTAAGTCACGGTCGATGACCACAAGTTGAAAGGAGACTTTCACTCACCAAGGAGTATGTAAAGTTGCCAACGATAGCTCCACCTTTGCCAGCTGCAACGACCGAGTGTCTTCGTACTGTGATACTGCTACTTTCACTGATTTGCATACTGTGTATATGGTTCGACTTTGCTCTCAAGAGAGGGACTTGAACGTTAAGCGACAAATGGGACCGGTCTTTCGTTTTCCACAGTCAAGAGAGGGTTAAGAGTTGGAGAACACTGTGGTGTCCCCTCCCTGCCCTCAGCTCAGCCTTAATTGACGGCCCATCGAGGAGAGGGGCACTCCCCCCGCACCTGCGCTGCCGCCGCCTCAAGGGGCAGTTCAGTAAGGGCAGCGTGCAGTCAGGAGCTACAGGGAGCGGTCCCGACAGCGACCTGGAGAGATTTACGGGAAGACCGGGACGACTAAGACGGTTTGCCCGAAGCCTTTCTGCGCAGGTAGCAGTCGGTGCTGTTTGCGCAGCATCATTTTATCAGGCGCGTTTGTTGAATTTTGGCGCTATCGCGGTCTACCGCATCTTTAGCTGCGACTAAAATGCTTAAGCTAAACGGCGCTTTGAAGACACCTGAGCTACACTTTAGAGAAGTCACTGCAGTAAACGCAGAAGAGTCTCTCGTGGCTTGTTTGTAAACTGAACACGTAGCAGCTACCGTTAGATGGATGTCGGGCCATTTGTACAGGCTCCTCTTACTCAGGCCAATACGGTATTTAAGTTTTGCCCGCAATGAGTTTCACAAAGTTACCGGATAAAGCTACTGTTCTGGCGTAAAGTCCGATGCACAAAGGCGCCTAGCATTCCGCCCTGCTGATGGATGCAGGGAGCGCCGTGGAAAAATGTGAATACTACTCTCATCTGCAGAAAGCACTGGCCTTCGGTGGTAAAACGATGCCGGGGCATGGCCTTCCTCCCCGCAGCTGCGATGGAACAATTGCTACGGTTCCCTTCCGTACTCGCTAAAGTGTAGAAACGCTTACTAAGTGTTGCGCTCTTTGCTCATGGCCGTGTGACCTTTGATCTCCGTATGCTTGAGACCATCTGCAGATGATGAATTCCACTTACCAGAAGACGAGAGTCGACTCCTAGTACCTCATGGAACAGAGAGGACGTCGATAAAGAAATGAATACAGAAAAAATACATAGAAAGAAATGAGTAAATAATAATAGAGGAAGAGAAACACCTCTAATGTAAAATTTAATGGCAGAGCTAAGACTCAAACCAAAAGGTGATCGGCTTTTGAATTTGTCATTGATACATTCAGTTTTAAACGTGGTATGAAATTAAGATTTGAAATGTCTTCGTGTCACGAGAAGATGAATGTAGTACTAAAACGTATAACGTATAACACACCGCTACTTTCTGCCCGTGAATGGAATTACTTGGTTTGAATTATTCAAACGATATCATGAAATACGTTGTCCATCTTATCTTTGGTGTTAGGTCCGGGAAGTGATGGCTGCGAGGCCGAGACCGGTAGGTGCCTTCATGAAATCTTCACTATCCTTGTGTAGACTCTTCACTAGACTAGTTGCTAGTAGTTATAATTCAGCGTGGAAAGAGGAGTTTTAAGTTGCAATGTGACACCGTGAAAGCAGATAAGTTCATACTCATAAGTGATCAATGTGGCAACTATTCCTTTGAGGTTGACTGACACCAGGCTCAGATTCCTAGCTCTACTATTAGGCTCCTATGACTCTTTTCTGGAAAACCCTCAGCACACAGAAACCATCACCGCTCATACGCAACGTCACGGATGACGGTAATGTCCAAGTAACCAACGCGGGATCAAAAAACTGTGCCCGACTGCAAGTTAAAAGGATCGACCTCATGACTTGTCGCTCGGTGAGCAGATGAGATGCTGTAAGTTCGGCTACGTTACGGCGGGGACCTAAGAAACACAAGATGGACGGCTCAAGTTTTATACGATAGAGGTGCCAAGTCAACTCTGTGGTGACACATTTTAGGGGACAGTTTCATGGGTCTTATCCGTACGTCCAAATTAATACAACTATAGAGCAGTTTCAGTGTGCTAGATGAATTACAACTAACTCTAAATAGAAGGCTAAATATATATATATATATATATATATATGTGTGTGTGTATTTATGTAGCTTATTTGTAGATCTTAAAACCCATTGTACAAGGGTTGATGGTGTTCACTGACGTTTGTCTTCTGACTGTGATAAAACTGTTTTTCAGCATGAATGAGTAATCAAAACATCTTGACATCGGCCTTTTCCAAACAAATCATTTTGAGATTTTCCAAAGGATATTTTAATCTCACGTTTTCAATATGAAACTGATGACAGTCATGATGCTAAGCATGGTGAAATTGACGACTTTCTCATGGTTATGCTTTATACTTACAGGGGGACTTTGTCCTTGATGAGGCAGAGTGCGATTCCTCCGTGTCTGAACTGTTCAGCCGTACGGGATCGGACCCAGAGTCCAGTCCACGTCAGGATGCATCATCGTCCGGTGACGAGGAAGATTTGAAAAGCCCGGGCAAAGCTGAGAAATTGTCCAGGGAAGATGAAGCTAAGCGAAAAGGCAAGTGTACCGCTCGAAAACACAAAAACCCAACACCTTATGGGAAAAGACAAAATAAAGAACGAAAGAGGAACAAAAAAGGTGAGTTGAATTTAACTGCGACCGTTAAAAACGTGCACAAAGAGATAAGACGACAAAAGAGTACGGTACAAAAGACATCATTGCCTCTGCTTTGGCCACTCGAACTTGAAGATGGCGAGGCATTTGCAGATAAAGCGTATGGAGAACAAGGATGGAGCATAAGCCCTCGGCTTTCCTTTTGGATCAACTGCGAAATAAAGTCGATTTCAAGCACAGTAGCAAAATCCTGGAACAAGGCAGGGGACAACTGGTGACATGGAAGCAGCCCTCTGAAAAAGGAATGTTTGCTAAAAAGGGTTTTGTGGAGCAGATGCTGTAAGTTCAGTCCTCATGCAAAAGTAAAACGTCGTGCGTGAGAGAAGACAAAAGAAAAAAGACGGGGAAAAGTACAAGGTCGTGCTGCACGCCTGCTTTCAAATAACGACTTCCTCCGGCGGATGCCAGAGTAGCAACAACAACATGCAACCAGATGACGTGTCCTTGATTTGCAGATATGGAGATTCACTGTATGCAAAACATGGCCGTGTGAAGTCTAGGCCCCAGTACGTTGCACAAAGAGTCAGGGCGCTTGGCAGCTTCATGTTGGTTGCGAAACATTGGGACAAGACTGCGAGGGGCCCTGGAGGATTTACGTGCACCGTCAAAATTTCAACTTGTTGTCAGTGTAGCTGAGAGGCCTAAAGACTTAAGTCCAGGCAAAAATGAGACCGGAAAAACCTTCAAAGGCGGTCGAAATTGGGTTCTGTCTTAAAGGAGCAGTGGAGGTCCTGATTGGACAGACTCGAGTGATGATGACCGGGCCGAGAAGAAGGCAAAAAAAACCCTTGGAAAACAGATGGACGAAACGAGATGAATTCCCCCTCACCAAAACTGTGTTGGCTCTGAGAAATCATCAGTATCCCCCTCACAAAGCAGGGGGATACTGACGCAACAGTAGCGCTTCAATCGCATCCTCTATTGCTTTGTTTCAAATCCATTGAGGTGGTGTTCAGAGGCCAAATTACAAATATTGTGTCACTGTCCAAATACTAATCTACCTCACTGTACTTCAAAGCTACCATTAGACGCTTTCTGTCAGTAGGTGCTCCTGAATTATTTTATCGCTCGTCAAACACAAAGCAACAAACGCTCTACACGTTTGAACAACCCCCACATTTCATGGCAGCAATCAGTGGATACCTACTGGCGAAAACTCTCGCATATCGATAATTATAGGCCTCTCTGCAGATACAGATTCATGCTTTCAGTATGTCTTCCTTTCGTACATACTCCTTGTTTGCTCTCGTTTTTCAGTTGGGCGTTCTGAGCTCTTCTCACCCAAAAAGAGTCCTGATCCCTGTGGTGAGGATGGGAGTGCAGATATAGATGGTGAGTTAATGTTTATTACGAAATGTACAGAAACTCCTGCCTTTTGGCAAAGGAACCTGCTGGATGTTTTTAATAATTTAATCTATCAGTTAAAAAACAAGTAGAGTACTACTTTACTCTCAAGAGTTTTAATTACAGTACTTGCCACGATTCAGTTCTTTAATTTCAGTAGAGATTTTTACAATTTTGAGTAAATAATTAGTGTCCATTTTTATGGCAGTTGAATTATTTTCCCATGTTGACCCATTTGTGAGGATGAACTGTCTTGTAATGTTCAAGGAGACGCTGCTGCTGCGTACAGTTTTGCCCTCTGAAATTTACGTGTTAGCAGCCAACTGCAGATGCCTCCAGTCAGGACACGAAGAGTCACTGAATGGTTTGATGAGATGATGTGAATCATATGCTGTGGCCTTCGCAGCCACCGGATCTCAACCCAGTTGAACACCCATGGGAGATTTTGGACTGACACGTTAGAAAGCGCTCTCCACCACCATCATCAAAACACCAAATGAGGGAATGTCTTTTGGAAGAATGGTGTTCACCCCTGCAGTAGACTTCCAGAGACTTGTAGATACAATGGCAAGGCGCACTGAAGTTTTTCTGGGGGCTCGTGGTGGCCCCAACACCTTACTAAGACGCTTTATGTTGGTTTTTCCTTTGTCAGTAGGTGCTCCTGAATTTTTTTATCGCCGTTTAAACGAAAATCAACAAACGTTTTACACGTTTGGACAACCCACACATTTCATGGCAGGTATCAGTAGATACCTGTTGGGGAAAACTCTCGCGTATCAATAATTATAGGCCTCTCTGCAGATACAGTTTTATGCTTTCAGTATGTCTTCCTTTCGTACACAGTTTTTGTTTGCTCTCGTTTTTCAGTTGGGCGTTCTGAGCTCCCCCCCCCCAAAAAGAGTCCTGATCCCTGTGGTGAGGATGGGAGTGCAGATATAGATGGTGAGTTAATGTTTATTACGAAATGTACAGAAACTCCTGCCTTTTGGCAAAGGAACCTGCTGGTTGTTTTTAATACTTTAATCTATCAGTTAAAAAACAAGTAGAGTACTACTTTACTGTCAAGAGTTTTAATTACAGTACTTGTCACGATTCCGTTCTTTTGTTTCAGTAGAGATTTTTACAATTTTGAGTAAACAATTAGTGTCCTTTTTTATGGCAGTTGATTTATTTTCCCATGTTGACCCACTTGTGAGGATGAACTGTCTTGTAATGTTCAAGGAGACGCTGCTGCTGCGTACAGTTTTGTCCTCTGAAATTTACGTGTTAGCAGCCAACTGCAGATGCCTCCAGTCAGGACACGAAGAGTCACTGAATGGTTTGATGAGATGATGTGAATCATATGCTGTGGCCTTCTCAGCCACCGGATCTCAACCCAGTTGAACACCCATGGGAGATTTTGGACTGTCGCATTAGACAGCGCTCTCCACCACCATCATCAAAACACCAAATGAGGGAATGTCTTTTGAATGAATGGTGTTCATCCCTGCAGTAGACTTCCAGAGACTTGTAGATACAATGGCAAGGCGCACTGAAGCTTTTCTGGGGGCTCGTGGTGGCCCCAACACCTTACTAAGACGCTTTATGTTGGTTTTTCCTTTGTCAGTAGGTGCTCCTGAATTATTTTATCGCTCGTCAAACACAAATCAACAAACGTTTTACACGTTTGAACAACCCCCACTTTTCATGGCAGGTATCAGTAGATACATGCTGGCGAAAACTCTCGCGTATCAATAATTATAGGCCTCTCTGCAGATACAGTTTTATGCTTTCAGTATGTCTTCCTATCGTACATACTCCTTGTTTGCTCTCGTTTTTCAGTTGGGCGTTCTGAGCTCCCCCCCCCCAAAAAGAGTCCTGATCCCTGTGGTGAGGATGGGAGTGCAGATATAGATGGTGAGTTAATGTTTATTACGAAATGTACAGAAACTCCTGCCTTTTGGCAAAGGAACCTGCTGGATGTTTTTAATACTTTAATCTATCAGTTAAAAAACAAGTAGAGTACTACTTTACTGTCAAGAGTTTTAATTACAGTACTTGCCACGATTCAGTTCTTTACTTTCATTAGAGATTTTTACAATTTTGAGTAAATAATTAGTGTCCATTTTTATGGCAGTTGAATTATTTTCCCATGTTGACCCATTTGTGAGGACGAACTGTCTTGTAATGTTCAAGGAGACGCTGCTGCTGCGTACAGTTTTGTCCTCTGAAATTTACGTGTTAGCAGCCAACTGCAGATGCCTCCAGTCAGGACACGAAGAGTCACTGAATGGTTTGATGAGATGATGTGAATCATATGCTGTGGCCTTCGCTGCCACTGGATCTCAACCCAGTTGAACACCTATGGGAGATTTTGGACTGTCGCATTAGACAGCGCTCTCCACCACCATCATCAAAACACCAAATGAGGGAATGTCTTGTGAATGAATGGTGTTCATCCCTGCAGTAGACTTCCAGAGACTTGTAGATACAATGGCAAGGCGCACTGAAGCTTTTCTGGGGGCTCGTGGTGGCCCCAACACCTTACTAAGACGCTTTATGTTGGTTTTTCCTTTGTCAGTAGGTGCTCCTGAATTATTTTATCGCTCGTCAAACACAAATCAACAAACGTTCTACACATTTGAACAACCCCCACATTTCATGGCAGGTATCAGTAGATACATGCTGGCGAAAACTCTCATGTATCAATAATTATAGGCCTCTCTGCAGATACAGATTTATGCTTTCAGTATGTCTTCCTTTCGTACACAGTTTTTGTTTGCTCTCGTTTTTCAGTTGGGCGTTCTGAGCTCTTCTCACCCAAAAAGAGTCCTGATCCCTGTGGTGAGGATGGGAGTGCAGATATAGATGGTGAGTTAATGTCTATTACGAAATGTACCCTCCTTTGGCAAAGTAAACCGCTGGTTGTTTTTCATACTTTACCCACTTTTTGACCTCTGAAATTTACGTGTTAGCGGCCAACTGTCAGATTTGGGTAGTCACATTTTACAGTCAGCATTTAAATAGACATCATGCCATCATACCTGAGATTTCACTGACTCACGTAACGGATGCTAATGTTGAGTAGTGTAGAAAGAACTGTGTGTGGCTGTACTTGTCTCAACTGTACTGGATCTTAAAGCAAAACCACAATAGGAGTCAAGAAATCTACACTGAGCTTTATGTATTTAAGGTTACAAAATCTACATTGTCTTCTCTTTCATTTGTAGAGCGAACCATAGTGAAGGCGAAGAGGCCGTGGAGTGAAGTAGAGAGGAGTGCGGTAAAGAAACACTTGGCATAGTTTATTAAAGAGCGCCAAGTTCCTGGAAAAGAACCCTGCATGCAATGTGTAAAAGAAGAGAAAGCCTTGGATAAAAGATCCTGGAAAGATGTTAAGAACTTTGTGTGCAAGACAATTGTCTCTTTGAGCCACAGGTCTGCTTCAAAGCAGCTTTACCACTGAAGATCTTCAATGTACCGCTGTGTTCTAGTTAATATTGTCTGGTTCAGCCAATAGTTGCTACGTTTTAATCCTGTTTACCGCCGTTTGGTTTGTGCAGTACTGTTTCGGTAGTGTTTCAGAACATAACAGTAAGACTTATTTAATGCTGCAACTAACATTTATTTTCAGCATCCATTTATCAGATAAATATTTTCTCCGTTAATTTGTTATATAAAATGTCGGAATGTCATTTATTTTGTCCAACTGACAAAGCAGCAAATACTCAGTTGAGAAGTTTGAACAAAATTAAATAAAGATAATTCTGGTCACATGCAGTGATGTTTAAATTATGTGTCCGTCGGTTTGTGACATGCAATCACATATTGTGCAGCTAAGTCTGCTGATGTCTCTCCCCTAATAGAATCTGTTGCTTTTCACCGTCATCAGCTCTGTGAAGTTTGGGATTAACAGATCGAATTTCTCAAAGTAGGAGGAGGAGCAGCCGGTCTGAGAGCAGCAGCAGCAGCAGCAGCAGGAGGAGCTCTTCGTACCACAGGTGATGCCGGCGGAGGACGAGAAGATGCTGTGAATCACAGAAAAGGAAATTTAAGATTTATCCTGTTTTACACACAATCGGATAAAGTAACGCAAGCACCGATTCATGAAACACTCACAAGGCTACGCGTCGTACCACCTGCTCCCTCTCCCTGTACCGACTACATGAAAAGGAAAAGACAACGCTGGCGCTGCCCTTATACACGGCTAGATAACGACTGAGGCTGCACCTCAGCACGATTAACGTGACGCGGCGAAACACCTGCCGCTGAGGCCTCTGATAGCGCAGAGTAACTGACGTTGGCGACAGTTACTGGCTGGCAAAGGAAGAAACAGGTGGCATCTGATTGAAACTGGGTGATTTAGCGCAGTAAATCAGCTGAATGGCACACATCCATGTTGCCTTTACTAACACAAAAACTTCCTCAAAGCAGAATTTGAATCAGCAAATCATTATCACGGTAATTCTTTAAATTGGCTTGTTCACCTGAGCGGCTGGTGGAGGCACTGTTCGTAGGGCTGCGTGTCCGTCCTCCTGGCAGCGAGAGGGCGATGGTCTGCCTCCTGACCCGCTGCACCCTGGTTGTGGGGGACTACGACACCATCCGGAACGTGGTCACCGTGCACCTAAGAACCAGAACACCTATCCAGCTGTTTGTGGTGAACCGGGACACCCTCTCTCCACCGTGAGACTCTCTTCTTGATTCACAGCTGACTCAGGGATTATAACCTTTAGTGTCTTCGTGACATTTAGCACATCTGATGGTCAACACTAACCGTTCTGTGTTCACCCTGCAGGCACAACAGGTTCACAGCCTCCCAGGAGAGGACCACACTGTCCACTGCAGCTGCATCGCCCTGATGGTAAAAACACACTAGCCATTTCAAAACATGCACTCGACACATTTCAAACTTCATTTATATAGAAAAATTCTGTGCTGTTTGGTCATTATAATTATTCCTCTAAACCGTCTCCTGTAACTTGCTCATCATAGTTGCTGAATGTGCAGAGCCAATAACCTCCTTCCTTTGCTGCCTGTTTTGTGCTCATGCAGAGACGACTGAATGCTCTGATCTATTAAAAAAAATAAACAACTATTTACTCGATCAAACAAAAAAGAAAAAGGAAACTTACCACATGCATTCGTCCTTTAATCATTTGATCTTGTGTCTTGATTGCTTTTGTTCATCCCAAGTGCTTGTTAGTAGTTCTATTTCACGTCCCTGAATGTTATTGTTTTCTCTCATTGATCCCTCTGCTCTTGCTGTTAGTTACTTTCATCGTAACTGTTGAAATGTGGGATTCAGATTTTGTCAGGAGGGTAAATTGTTTGTTGTCTGTAGTTCACCGTATGTAGTCTAGTTCACTGTATATATTCCAGGTGAGGACCACGTCATCAGGAGGGTGGAAGGAGGGAGGAGGCCGGGACAAACCCTGAGAGGAATATACGATTACATCGGGAGGGCAAGCTGCCTTTTGTTTGATTTTGTACATAGTTTTTGACAAATTAGTTTTTACATGGATCATTAGAGGAATGTTCATCATGGTAAGTTTCCTTTTCCTTTTGTTTTCGTTTTGTAAATAGTTTTTGGTGTTTTTAAATAGATCGTTAGAGGAAAGTTTTCAATGTTTTTCGTGGATCGTAGAAGAGAAAATTATCATGGTAAGTTACTTTTTTTAAGTTACAGTTTTTTTCCGTTTTTTTGAAATTTCATGAATAGTTTTGGATTATTTTTTCCCTTTGGATACAGTTCACTTGTATATAGGTCTGGTGCCGACCACATCATCAGGTCCCTCTGGTGGAGGCCCGTCTGTCACTGCAGCTTGTTAGACGCAGGAGAAAAACTGTAAATGATTTGATATAGCAAAAGAACATTAATCAACAGATGACAAATAGTTAAAACTTTAAATTGCATTTCAGCGGGGATGATTTTTTTTGTTTTTTTTGTCCATTACTTTCAGGTTTTTTTTCCTTTTTCAGTTCTTGTTTGAACAGATTATGAAGGGTTGTCATCGATGCTTTATGATGCCTTAAGATCAGTAACACAGTGTAAAAAGTGTGATAGTATCAGTGAGAGCATGTAGCGTTTTTCTCTGCATCTGTGCTCAGTGGATTTCTTGTTCATTCTACCAACACTACTAACATTTCTACTTGTACTTCAATGACCTCTTCCTCTTCTTGTGTTCCTGTATGTTCAGACCGGCTCATCAATTTGAGATGGTCACATCGAGCGATCAGCTGATCTGTGCTGCTGACGATGAGGGGAGTCTGCAGACTCACCTGGTCCATGTACTGAAGGTAAACCTGACTCTGTAAGTGTGTTCTCCTCTCTGTGTGAGGACTGGTTTCAGTTTTGAAAACTGAGGAAGAAGCGAAGACAGTAAGTGTTCATTTCTTCAGATGTCCGTTTCAGGGTTTAGCCTTGGATTTCGGGTTCAGAATCAGGTATTCTAGTTTTTAATATGCCCTGAGTTCTTGTTTGCAGGTGATTCTTCCAGGAGGCGTGTCTTATGCAGAGGTGGGCGGGGCTTCTGCGGTCAGTAAAGTACACGCGGTTGAAGTGGGCAGAGCCAGGAGTCATTCCGATGCCTGGTTGTTACTGGGGGGAGGATGGAGTCAGTGTTCACCCCGTTCACAGATACTCAAAACAGGGTCTGAGGATGCTACTGAGCACGCTCATTCACCACGGTAACAGTCTTTTAACTATTCACACCTCGCACCTCCTAACACCTGAAGTTTTATGAATTTCTCGCGAGCTCCACCTGCAGGAACACGTCGGAGTCAAAATTGATCCAAACTGGTCTGCTCCTTCTAATCAATCAATCAATTGTAATTTTGTTTGTCTATTATTCATTTTTTAAATGATAAAAATATGGATAAATATAGATATTTCATTTGTTTAATATAAGGTGCAGAAGGGGGCCTGTGTAAGCTCCATCCGTCTGTGTAAGACTCCAGATGGAGTCCCACAAGGCTCATTTCTAGTTCCTCTAAGGTTCTTATGTTAATTCAGCAGACTGTGTTAGTCTCTGTGCAGAAAACAGACAACTCTGTACAACTGTTGATGATCTGAGCCTGTTTACTGCTATTAAAATGTACCCGAAATCTGTGTGAGGATGTGAAAACATCTTCCAGCTGAGTCAGGACCTGCATATGTTTTTAAAAGAGAAACCAAGTTCACAGTTAAGTAAATATCAACACGTTTTGCACCACAGCTGAGAAATCTGAGCATTATTATTGGCTCTCAGTTAAGAGTCCATTCACATCGTATAAGGAAAGAAAACAGTATTGTTGTATATAAAGAAACTTATGCTTGATGAGGTCACTGCATTAACAGAGCCAGAAGACATTTCTGTTACTGTCAGACTGTGTGGAAAAAGTTTTTTTTTTTTAACTTTAAAGAAACGTGTAGGGATACTTTAACTGGGAGTTTAAGAGGTTGGACTCAATTAATGACTGGAATCAGTTTTATTTAAAATGTGATGATCAGTTTGAATGAAGCATCCAACTGTTTACTGATTTGTCATTCGGAAATGGTGCCATGTGAAAACATCATCACCATGGTAACCGGAGACAGGCGTGCACACACACACACACACACACACACACAATCAGATTTAAAGAATGTGAAATTACAAATCAAGCAGCTCATGAAATCAGCGGTACGTTTAACGAAACAACTAAAGACAGAAAGTTGTTGATTTTAATTTTAAGGATTTTATGTTTCCTGTACAGTTACCCAAAAAAAAGGCAAAAAAAAAATTGAATTTCAGACTCACCCGTGATGCTGTGTTCTTGTGTTCCCCCCATCCAGGAAGTAAGTGAGATACCTCTTAGAATACTAATTTTTTGCTATATATTTGTCCACATGCTGAAGAAGGGTAATTGGGTTTAAAAATACTAATTACAGCCCCGGGAGATCGTGAGACAGCTGTGTGAAGCACTTTGGCCATTCTTCTTCCTCAATTTATATTCCAGGTCGGGTTGTTGCTCAAAGTTGGAGGGTTAAGGTTAGAGGTTAGGAGTTAGGGGTTAGGATTAGGGGTTAGGGAGGGTTAGGGTTTAGTGGTAGGAATAGGAAACTAAAACAGTGGCTCTCCCAAAGCAGTTCAACAACTACATGGTTTGGAGTCGAGAGACAAAGGCAAGGCACGGGCGGTGCATGTCACTTTGGGTTCCGCATACTGTGTACAGCCCCAAAGGAGAGGTGAGGAGAGGAAAGGTAAGTCAGATTCCCTAACGATGGGCAATGGAACTCTAATGTACATTTGGAAGTCGTGATTAATTACAAGAGTGGGAGGGTTTTTAGAGTTTCTATCTTTTTGTTGTTTAAATTTTAGGACACATCACTAGTAGTGGACCCAAGGATCATGGAGTGTTTTGGCCATTATCACAAAACACCCTCACCTGAGGAAGGCCCTGCCGAGGTTGATCAAGCCCTGGAGTGTGTCCCATATCCAACTGGAGTCTTGTTGCTGAGGTAGGTTCAAACGTGTAAAGGTAATTTGCCATGCGTCCAGCGCAGAATTATTACTTGTTTAAGGGGCAAAGTTCAGGATGAAGGCGTAGAGTTGGGTTGTAGGAATCATTTTGAAGAAATTGGATACTACACCAGTCCAGAGTGGCGAATGTCAGGGCAAAGAGCCCGTTAAGGGCTCAAACATCTTTTGTTTTCACAAATGCCATACAATTCATAACCTCTTGTAGCTCCGAGATTTGCTGAGCACGGGCGCCTTGAAAGCAGCTGACGGACGTGACACTGCACTCAAACCTTTAGAAATTACAATGGTAATAGAGAAATATTGGGAAAACTGGAATCGCCACAGATGAACATTTGGAAGGGCTTGACTGGCATCATATCTGAGCGAGAAAAGCGCTACGAGGCATGAGACAAACGCCCATGGAAAGCTCTTGAGGAGGTCCGTGGACCCCGCCAGGTGGTGTCCTTCTGGACCTAACGCCGACAGAAGTAGCTAGCGACATGGGGATAAGCGTCCCCGAAAGGACTCGAGATGCTCAAACACACACATCGGCCTCGTACACGCACTGGCCCAAATGTTGGACCAAATGTATGTCTTCAAAATTTCACCATAGCCACTCCTTGACAAGCTCAATGACATATGTTGCGCATGCCTGCCTAACTCACCTTTGAAAGTGTGATAAATTTTGGCTTGACACACTGAAACACACTTCTGGCTGGCAAACACTTGGAAGGCTGGCAGATTGGGGGATGGGCAAATAGGAAACTTTCTCATACTTGGTCATAGAGCCACACTGAAGGCATCTATGGAAAGCTCTCAAACAGATCTGTCACGTGTGTCAGCCCCATCCAGGTGGCGCTCTTGTGGACCTAACTCTGTAATGTTTCATAGTCTAGTTGTATGTTGTATGAAGCAAAGAGATGTATGAATAAGTATGTTATTGTATGCATTTGTTATTAATAAGGTTTTTTTGGGGAGGTAAGAGGAAACAATAATGCCAATAAACTGAAACTTGTAAGACAAAAAACTGAACTTCCGGTTTTCAAGCTATTGTATAATGTATGTATACAGAGCTAAAGTTGGACTTCCTGTGTCACAGGAAGTAGGAAGTGGGTAGATGGCCAGCAGTGTTGACCGCATGGTGAGTGACTTTCATGAGCTCTCTAAAATTTTGATGAAAACTCTTCAAAATGTGTAGTGAACCTTTTGAAACTTGTGTGTAGTAGCTTTATCTCAAGTCTGCAAGTTGTTTTCAATTTATTACGCTTGTTAAATAGATTGAAATTTGGAACTTGAAGCAGGTTGACTTTTGAAATTCAGTGTTAATTTTGGGGCACTTTCTGGTGACCCAGAATTATGACAAAATTTGACAGACATATTTGGTAGGACGCTCTCTCTCAGCCAGAAGGGGGTTGCAACTCTCTAGAACATTGTATGGCCAAACAGGGCTGAAATAGTATGGGGATTAGGCTTCCTTTGACTTAATATTCTGACCTCTTGACATGTCAGCGCCACCACTCGAGCCGATCCTCAGATATAGCGCCTCGGCCACGCAGACCTCCGGTGCGTGCCAGCGCCTCGTCCGAGCCGATCCCCAACTGTGTACCAGCGCCTCGGCCGAGCTGACCTCTGGGTCTGTGCCAGCGCCACCTGATGAGCTGTCCCCCAACTAAGAATAATAGTGTTCCATTAATGTATTTCCAAATAAAGTCCTTCAATTTTGTTAATTATATTGTTATAACAGCTGTGTACAGATGTTTTTATTTTATGTTTTCTTTATCGTATTTTTTAAACGATTATAGATGTATATAGATCAAACGTAACATTTATATATTACAAACTACAGAGTGAAAATTATTTAATCATGAAATGAAATATATTGTAAAATATAATGTATGAAGCATCTTATATATATATATGATTAAATATAAAATACAATTATGAAATATTATATATAAACATTTTTGTAATTATTTTATCATTTACTTTTCTGTTTTGTTTTATATTATATTTAAAATATTTATCATAGGTTTAATATATTTATTTCATGGATTATTTAAAATTTCTATTTTTTATTTGATTTTATTTATTTCTATATATATTTATTTGATTTTATTTCATTGTAAACACGGCAAATTTTAATGCTGTGAAATGCTCAAGGACATAAATGTTCTTATGTTCAATGTTTGTATCTGCTCCTTGTGTTGAGTTCTTAAGAGTCAAACTTATTCCTAAAGTCACTCTAGAGAGCTTTCAGTCAAACATGGTCCCATCACTCGAGGTGCTCCTTGTGAGGAGTTACCGGAGCACAAAATACTTCCAAATTCTCATTTATGATCTTGGTCGTAGGTGAGAATTTATTAACTTTTTCCAAAGGGTAAACTTTTCCAATAATAGACATAACTCTTTTAGCACTGCGAAACAAAAAATACTGAAAAATTTAAGAAAAAAACACAAGAATGCGCAAAAAGCACCACATCACTCATTGTGGCCTTTCCAAAATCGTTTGTGTCACGACTGTAGCTTTATTCTATGAGATACAATGATGCTGCAAAGTTGCACCAAAGTTCAAAAGTCAGAGGTGGGATGAAAGGTTCACCTAAATAATCATGAATCCAGATCATGTGTGGGAGCGAATTCCAGGCCACAGTGGAAGAAGTTTGTCGTGAAGGTTTTTCTGTCCCATACATGTGGTGGGTCTTTGACATTTGCTGCATGGGTTCTGGGACCTGGAAGGAGCTGATCATGTTCCCGTACAGCTATAGGCACCAAATTTGGTGTATGTATTTTACAGGGGGCTGAGCAGAGTGGACTTGGTCTCAAGTCTCTAGGACCTTGCTGAAAAATTTCAGGAAAAATACCACAAGGGGGCACAATCGAGCCCCGCAGTCTGACAGTACTGACGTTGGCCTTTCCAAAATGTGTGTTTGCTCATTTTCGTAGCTCCCATTTATGAAAAGCTACGACGCCACAAATTTACACCCAACTTCAAAAGTCAGCGGCGGGATCGAAGCATCACCTGAAAAATCACTACTCCAGAACATGCGTGGCAGCGCAAATCAGACCCATTCCCATGCCGGCGGAATAGGTTTGTCGTTACGTTTTTTTCTCTCCCACATATGTGGCGGGTCTTTGACATTTGCTACTTGGGTCCCGGTACCTGGAAGGAGACTTGGAATTGAGCTTTTGATGATTTTCCCATGCAGATGCAGGTATCAAATTTGGTTTGTACACCATTTGAAAGGGGGGCCAAGTGGAATGGACTGGGTGCCACATCTCTAGGATCTTGATGAAAAAAAATGTGTCATCTGGAAGCAATTCAATTAAATTTCAGTTTTATTTATATAGAACCAATTCACAAGCCAGAGAAACGTTGTTTCCTCAATTACTTTATGCTCTTATTTTATAGAGGTAGTGGAGAGAAACAGATAATTTGGGGAATTAGAGTAGAGGAATGACATGCAGCATACGGTCCAGCCAGTAGATTGAACGGGGACTTGCTGCTCCGGGGATTTGCACCCATGTGGTATGTGCCCTAACCACTTGGCTACCGGGCCACTCCGTGGCCTTTTTTTATTGGATAAGTTGGATAATGGCAATTTAAGAGCAAACATCTAATTCAGTGTTTACTCACCTTTTGAGTAACTATCAAACAAATTGTTACAATGATTATGAAAACAGAAATTGAATAACCAAATAGTCTAGTCTAGTCTACATATTGCATTAAGCAAAGAGATGTATGAGTAAGTATTGTTATTAATAATGTTATTACAATTATTACAATAATGTTATGATCATTTTTATCGCTTTTATGTAGAAGGTAAAAATGTTGTAAAAATGGCATAGTATGTCTTCCTATCGTACATACTCCTTGTTTGCTCTCGTTTTTCAGTTGGGCGTTCTGAGCTCCCCCCCCCCAAAAAGAGTCCTGATCCCTGTGGTGAGGATGGGAGTGCAGATATAGATGGTGAGTTAATGTTTATTACCAAATGTACAGGAGCTCTTGCCTTTTGGCAAAGGAACCTGCTGGTTGTTTTTAATACTTTAATCTATCAGTTAAAAAAAAAGTAGAGTACTACTACTACTACTTTACTCTCAAGAGTTTTAATTACAGTACTTGCCACGATTCAGTTCTTTACTTTCATTAGAGATTTTTACAAGTTTGAGTAAACAATTAGTGTCCATTTTTATGGCAGTTGATTTATTTTCCCATGTTGACCCATTTGTGAGGATGAACTGTCTTGTAATGTTCAAGGAGACGCTGCTGCTGCGTACAGTTTTGTCCTCTGAAATTTACGTGTTAGCAGCCAACTGCAGATGCCTCCAGTCAGGACACGAAGAGTCACTGAATGGTTTGATGAGATGATGTGAATCATATGCTGTGGCCTTCGCAGCCACTGGATCGATACCCAGTTGAACACCCATGGGAGATTTTGGACTGACGCGTTAGAAAGCGCTCTCCACCACCATCATCAAAACACCAAATGAGGGAATGTCTTGTGAAAGAATGGTGTTCATCCCTGCAGTAGACTTCCAGAGACTTGTAGATACAATGGCAAGGCGCACTGAAGCTTTTCTGGGGGCTCGTGGTGGCCCCAACACCTTACTAAGACGCTTTATGTTGGTTTTTCCTTTGTCAGTAGGTGCTCCTGAATTATTTTATCGCTCGTCAAACACAAATCAACAAACGTTCTACACATTTGAACAACCCCCACATTTCATGGCAGGTATCAGTAGATACATGCTGGCGAAAACTCTCATGTATCAATAAATATAGGCCTCTCAGCAGATACAGATTTATGCTTTCAGTATGTCTTCCTTTCGTACACAGTTTTTCTTTTGTTCTCGTTTTTCAGTTGGGCGTTCTGAGCTCTTCTCCCCCAAAAAGAGTCCTGATCCCTGTGATGAGGATGGGAGTACAGATATAGATGGTGAGTTAATGTTTATTACGAAATGTACAGAAACTCCTGCCTTTTGGCAAAAGAACCTGCTGGTTGTTTTTCATACTTTAATCTATCAGTTAAAGAACAAGTAGAGTACTACTTTACTGTCAAGAGTTTGAATTACAGTACTTGTCACGATTCCGTTCTTTCGTTTCAGTAGAGATTTTTACAATTTTGAGTAAATAATTAGTGTCCATTTTTATGGCAGTTGAATTATTTTCCCATGTTGACCCACTTGTGAGGACGAACTGTCTTGTAATGTTCAAGGAGACGCTGCTGCTGCGTACAGTTTTGTCCTCTGAAATTTACGTGTTAGCAGCCAACTGCAGATGCCTCCAGTCAGGACACGAAGAGTCACTGAAAGGTTTGATGAGATGATGTGACTCATATGCTGTGGCCTTCGCTGCCACTGGATCGATACCCAATCGAACACCTATGTGAGTTTTTTTACTGACGCATTAGACAGCGCTCTCCACCACCATCATCAAAACACCAAATGAGGGAATGTCTTGTGAAAGAATGGTGTTCACCCCTGCAGTAGACTTCCAGAGACTTGTGGATACAATGGCAAGGCGCACTGAAGTTTTTCTGTGGGCTCGTGGTTGGCCCCAACATCTTACTAAGACACTTTAATTTGGTTTTTCCTTTGTCAGTAGGTGCTCCTGAATTATTTTATCGCTCGTCAAACACAAAGCAACAAACGTTCTACATGTTTGAAAAAAAACCCCACATTTCGTGGCATCAATCGGTGGATACCTGCTGGCGAAAACTCTAATGTATCGATAATTATAGGCCTCTCTGCAGATACAGTTTTATGCTTTCAGTATGTCTTCCTTTCGTACACACTTTTTGTTTGCTCTCGTTTTTCAGTTGGGCGTTCTGAGCTCTTCTCCCCCAAAAAGAGTCCTGATCCCTGTGGGGAGGATGGGAGTACAGATATAGATGGTGAGTTAATGTCTATTACGAAATGTACAGAAGCACCTTCATTTGGCAAAGTAAACCGCTGGTTTTTTTTCATACTTTACCCACTTTTTGACCTCTGAAATTTACGTGTTAGCGGCCAACTGTCAGATTTGGGTAGTCACATTTTACAGTCAGCATTTAAATAGACATCATGCCATCATACCTGAGATTTCACTAACTCACGTAACGGATGCTAATGTTTGTCTGTTACCGTTGTAGATCAGTGTCCAGGAACAAGCTTGGTTAAGAGGCCCTCACAGAAGAAGAAAAGAGGAAAACGGACCAAGGCTATGGGGGCAATGGGTAAGTTCTTTAAAAAGGGGCAAGAAGCATTTACTTCCAAACCAGCATTTGATGCTGTTTGTGTGTGTGTCTTTAAGCCATGCAGTTGGTTGGCAACATTGATTCCATCAATGTTTCTCGATATTTGGGTAGCAGGAATTGTGCAGTGGGCCCTCCAGTGCCAATTGTGTACATAGACAGACACAAAACTGAGAAAGATGAGTGACAAATTAAATGAAAAATCTGAATAAATGAGTGGAGAAACATAGCAAATACAGATGCCTCCAGTCAGGACACGAAGAGTCACTGAATGTTTTGATGAGATGATGTGAATCATTTGCTGTGACCTTCGCAGCCACTGGATCTTAACCCAGTTGAACACCCATGGGAGATTTTGGACTGACGCGTTAGAAAGCGCTCTCCACCACCATCATCAAAACACCACATGAGGGAATGTCTTGTGAAAGAATGGTGTTCATCCCTGCAGTAGACTTCCAGAGACTTGTAGAATCAATGGCAAAGCGCACTGAAGCTGTTCTGGGGGCTCGTGGTGGTCCCAACACCGTACTAAGACGCTTTATGTAGGTTTTTCCTTTGTCAGTAGGTGCTCCTGAATTATTTTATCGCTCGTCAAACACAAAGCAACAAACGTTCTACACGTTTGAAAAAAAACCCCACATTTCGTGGCATCAATCAGTGGATACCTGCTGGCGAAAACTCTCGCGTATCAATAATTATAGTTTTCACTGCAGATACAGTTTTATGCTTTCAGTATGTCTTCCTTTCGTACACACTTTTTGTTTGCTCTCGTTTTTCAGTTGGGCGTTCTGAGCTCTTCTCCCCCAAAAAGAGTCCTGATCCCTGTGGGGAGGATGGGAGTACAGATATAGATGGTGAGTTAATGTCTATTACGAAATGTACAGAAGCACCTTCATTTGGCAAAGTAAACCGCTGGTTTTTTTTCATACTTTACCCACTTTTTGAACTCTGAAATGTACGTGTTAGCGGCCAACTGTCAGATTTGGGTAGTCACATTTTACAGTCAGCATTTAAATAGACATCATGCCATCATACCTGAGATTTCACTAACTCACGTAACGGATGCTAATGTATGTCTGTTACCGTTGTAGATCAGTGTCCAGGAACAAGCTTGGTTAAGAGGCCCTCACAGAAGAAGAAAAGAGGAAAACGGACCAAGGCTATGGGGGCAATGGGTAAGTTCTTTAAAAAGGGGCAAGAAGCATTTACTTCCAAACCAGCATTTGATGCTGTTTGTGTGTGTGTCTTTAAGCCATGCAGTTGGTTGGCAACATTGATTCCATCAATGTTTCTCGATATTTGGTTAGCAGGAATTGTGCAGTTGGCCCTTCAGTGCCAATTGTGTACATAGACAGACACAAAACTGAGAAAGATGAGTGACAAATTAAATGAAAAATCTGAATAAATGAGTGGAGAAACATAGCAAACTGCAGATGCCTCCAGTCAGGACACGAAGAGTCACTGAATGTTTTGATGAGATGATGTGAATCATTTGCTGTGACCTTCGCAGCCACTGGATCTTAACCCAGTTGAACACCCATGGGAGATTTTGGACTGACGCGTTAGAAAGCGCTCTCCACCACCATCATCAAAACACCACATGAGGGAATGTCTTGTGAAAGAATGGTGTTCATCCCTGCAGTAGACTTCCAGAGACTTGTAGATACAATGGCAAGGCGCACTGAAGTTTTTCTGTGGGCTCGTGGTTGGCCCCAACATCTTACTAAGACGCTTTAATTTGGTTTTTCCTTTGTCAGTAGGTGCTCCTGAATTATTTTATCGCTCGTCAAACACAAAGCAACAAACGTTCTACACGTTTGAAAAAAAACCCCACATTTCGTGGCATCAATCAGTGGATACCTGCTGGCGAAAACTCTCATGTATCAATAATTATAGGCCTCTCTGCAGATACAGTTTTATGCTTTCAGTATGTCTTCCTTTCGTACACACTTTTTGTTTGCTCTCGTTTTTCAGTTGGGCGTTCTGAGCTCTTCTCCCCCAAAAAGAGTCCTGATCCCTGTGGGGAGGATGGGAGTACAGATATAGATGGTGAGTTAATGTCTATTACGAAATGTACAGAAGCACCTTCATTTCACATAGTAAACCGCTGGTTTTTTTTCATACTTTACCCAATTTTTGACCTCTGAAATTTACGTGTTAATGGCCAACTGTCAGATTTGGGTAGTCACATTTTACAGTCAGCATTTAAATAGACATCATGCCATCATACCTGAGATTTCACTAACTCATGTAACGGATGCTAATGTTTGTATGTTACCGTTGTAGATCAGTGTCCGGGAACAAGCTATGTTCAGAGGCCCTCACAGAAGAAGAAAAGAGGAAAACGGACCAAGGCTATGGGGGCAATGGGTAAGTTCTTTAAAAAGGGGCAAGAAGCATTTACTTCCAAACCAGCATTTGATGCTGTTTGTGTGTGTCTTTAAGCCATGCAGTTGGTTGGCAACATTGGTTCCATCAATGTTTCTCGATATTTGGGTAGCAGGAATTGTGCAGTGGGCCCTCCAGTGCCAATTGTGTACATAGACAGACACAAAACTGAGAAAGATGAGTGACAAATTAAATGAAAAATCTGAATAAATGAGTGGAGAAACATAGCAAATGCAGATGCCTCCAGTCAGGACACGAAGAGTCAGTGAATGGTTTGATGAGATGATGTGAATCATTTGCTGTGGCCTTCGCAGCCACTGGATCTTAACCCAGTTGAACACCCATGGGAGATTTTGGACTGACGCGTTAGAAAGCGCTCTCCACCACCATCATCAAAACACCAAATGAGGGATTGTCTTTTGGAAGAATGGTGTTCATCCCTGCAGTAGACTTCCAGAGACTTGTAGATACAATGGCAAGGCGCACTGAAGTTTTTCTGTGGGCTCGTGGTTGGCCCCAACATCTTACTAAGACGCTTTAATTTGGTTTTTCCTTTGTCAGTAGGTGCTCCTGAATTATTTTATCGCTCGTCAATCACAAAGCAACAAACGTTCTACACGTTTGAAAAAAACCCCCACATTTCATGGCATCAATCAGTGGATACCTGCTGGCGAAAACTCTCATGTATCGATAATTATAGGCCTCTCCACAGATACAGTTTTATGCTTTCAGTATGTCTTCCTTTCGTACACACTCTTTGTTTGCTCTTGTTCTTCAGTTGGGCTTTCTGAGCTCTTCTCCCCCAAAAAGAGTCCTGATCCCTGTGATGAGGATGGGAGTACAGATATAGATGGTGAGTTAATGTCTATTACGAAATGTAGAGAAGCTCCTTCCTTTGGCAAAGTAAACCGCTGGTTGTTTTTCATACTTTACCCAGTTTTTGACCTCTGAAATGTACGTGTTAGCGGCCAACTGTCAGATTTGGGTAGTCCCATTTTACAGTCAACATTTAAATAGACATCATGCCATCATACCTGAGATTTCACTAACTCACGTAACGGATGCTAATGTATGTCTGTTACCGTTGTAGATCAGTGTCCAGGAACAAGCTTGGTTAAGAGGCCCTCACAGAAGAAGAAAAGAGGAAAACGGACCAAGGCTATGGGGGCAATGGGTAAGTTCTTTAAAAAGGGGCAAGAAGCATTTACTTCCAAACCAGCATTTGATGCCTTTTGTGTGTGTGTCTGTAAGCCGTGCAGTTGGTTGGCAACATTAATTCCATTCATGTTACTCGATATTTGTGTAGCAGGAATTGTATAGTGGGCCCTTCAGTGCCAACTGTGTACATAGACAGACACAAAACTTAGAAAGATGAGTGACAAATTAAAGGAAAAATCTGAATAAATGAGTGGAGAAACATAGCAAATGCAGATGCCTCCAGTCAGGACACGAAGAGTCACTGAATGGTTTGATGAGATGATGTGAATCATATGCTGTGGCCTTCGCAGCCACCGGATCTCAACCCAGTTGAACACCCATGGGAGATTTTGGACTGACGCGTTAGAAAGCGCTCTCCACCACCATCATAAAAACACCAAATGAGGGATTGTCTTTTGGAAGAATGGTGTTCATCCCTGCAGTAGACTTCCAGAGACTTGTAGATACAAAGGCAAGCGCACTGAAGTTTTTCTGGGGGCTCATGGTGGCCCCAACACCTTACTAAGACGCTTTATGGTGGTTTTTGCTTTGTCAGTAGGTGCTCCTGAATTATTTTATCGCTCGTCAAACACAAATCATCATATGTTCTACACGTTTGAACAAGCCCCACATTTCATGGCAGCGATCAGTGGATACCTACTGGCGAAAACTCTCGTATCAATAATTATAGGCCTCTGCAGATACAGTTTTATGCTTTCAGTATGTCTTCCTTTCGTACTCAGCTTTTGTTTGCTCTCGTTTTTCAGTTAGGCGTTCTGAGCTCTTCCCAAAAGAGTCCTGATCCCTGTGGTGAGGATGAGAGTGCAGATATAGATGGTGAGTTAATGTTTATTACCAAATGTACAGAAACTCCTGCCTTTTGGCAAAGGAACCTGCTGCTTGTTTATAATACTTTAATCTATCAGTTAAAAACAAGTAGAGTACTACTTTTTCTCAAGAGTTTGATTACAGTACTTGTCACAATTCCGATTTTTGTTTCAGTAGAGATTTTACAATTTTGACTTAATAATTAGTGTCCATTTTTATGGTAGTTGAATTATTTACCATGTTGACCCATTTGTGAGGACGAACTGTCTTGTAATGTCCAAGGAGATGCTGTTGCTGCGCACAGTTTTGCCCTCCTCTGAAATTTACGTGTTAGCAGCCAACTGCAGATGCCTCCAGTCAGGACACGAAGAGTCACTGAAAGGTTTGATGAGATGATGTGAATCATATGCTGTGACCTTCGCTGCCACTGGATCGATACCAGTTGAACACCTATGGGAGATTTTGACTGACGCGTTAGACAGCTCTCCACCACCATCATCAAAACACCAAATGAGGGAATGTCTTTTGAAAGAATGGTGTTCATCCCTGCAGTAGACTTCCAGAGACTTGTAGATACAATGGCAAGGCGCACTGAAGTTTTTCTGGGGGCTCGTGGTGGCCCCAACACCTTACTAAGACGCTTTATGTTGGTTTTTCCTTTGTCAGTAGGTGCTCCTGAATTATTTTATCGCTCGTCAAACACAAATCAACAAATGTTCTACACGTTTGAACAAGCCCCACATTTCATGGCAGCGATCAGTGGATACCTACTGGCGAAAACTCTCATGTATCAATAATTATAGGCCTCTCTGCAGATACAGTTTTATGCTTTCAGTATGTCTTCCTTTCGTACACACTTTTTGTTTGCTCTCGTTTTTCAGTTGGGCGTTCTGAGCTCTTCTCCCCCAAAAAGAGTCCTGATCCCTGTGGGGAGGATGGGAGTACAGATATAGATGGTGAGTTAATGTCTATTACGGAATGTACAGAAGCTCCTTCATTTGGCAAAGTAAACCGCTGTTTTTTTTTCATACTTTACCCACTTTTTGACCTCTGAAATGTACGTGTTAGCGGCCAACTGTCAGATTTGGTTAGTCACATTTTACAGTCAGCATTTAAATAGACATCATGCCATCATACCTGAGATTTCACTAACTCACGTAACGGATGCTAATGTTTGTATGTTACCGTTGTAGATCAGTGTCCAGGAACAAGCTTGGTTAAGAGGCCCTCACAGAAGAAGAAAAGAGGAAAACGGACCAAGGCTATGGGGGCAATGGGTAAGTTCTTTAAAAGGGCAAGAAGCATTTACTTCCAAACCAGCATTTGATGCTGTTTGTGTGTGTGTCTGTAAGCCATGCAGTTGGTTGGCAACATTGATTCCATCAAAGTTTCTCGATATTTGGGTAGCAGGAATTGTGCAGTGGGCCCTTCAGTGTCAACTGTGTACATAGACAGACACAAAACTGAGAAAGATGAGTGACAAATTAAATGAAAAATCTGAATAAATGAGTGGAGAAACATAGCAAATACAGATGCCTCCAGTCAGGACACGAAGAGTCAATGAATGTTTGATGAGATGATGTGAATCATATGCTGTGGCCTTCTCAGCCACTGGATCTTAACCCAGTTGAACACCCATGGGAGATTTTGGACTG
>NW_024402613.1:0-16333 GCF_016859285.1 Xiphias gladius
AGCATCCTCAGACCCTGTTTTGAGTATCTGTGAGCAGGGGTGAACACTGACTCCATCCTCCCCCCAGTAACAACCAGGCATCGGAATGACTCCTGGCTCTGCCCACTTCAACCGCGTGTACTTTACTGACCGCAGAAGCCCCGCCCACCTCTGCATAAGACACGCCTCCTGGAAGAATCACCTGCAAACAAGAACTCAGGGCATATTAAAAACTAGAATACCTGATTCTGAACCCGAAATCCAGGGCTAAACCCTGAAACGGACATCTGAAGAAATGAACACTTACTGTCTTCGCTTCTTCCTCAGTTTTCAAAACTGAAACCAGTCCTCACACAGAGAGGAGAACACACTTACAGAGTCAGGTTTACCTTCAGTACATGGACCAGGTGAGTCTGCAGACTCCCCTCATCGTCAGCAGCACAGATCAGCTGATCGCTCGATGTGACCATCTCAAATTGATGAGCCGGTCTGAACATACAGGAACACAAGAAGAGGAAGAGGTCATTGAAGTACAAGTAGAAATGTTAGTAGTGTTGGTAGAATGAACAAGAAATCCACTGAGCACAGATGCAGAGAAAAACGCTACATGCTCTCACTGATACTATCACACTTTTTACACTGTGTTACTGATCTTAAGGCATCATAAAGCATCGATGACAACCCTTCATAATCTGTTCAAACAAGAACTGAAAAAGGAAAAAAAACCTGAAAGTAATGGACAAAAAAAACAAAAAAAATCATCCCCGCTGAAATGCAATTTAAAGTTTTAACTATTTGTCATCTGTTGATTAATGTTCTTTTGCTATATCAAATCATTTACAGTTTTTCTCCTGCGTCTAACAAGCTGCAGTGACAGACGGGCCTCCACCAGAGGGACCTGATGATGTGGTCGGCACCAGACCTATATACAAGTGAACTGTATCCAAAGGAAAAAATAATCCAAAACTATTCATGAAATTTCAAAAAAAACTGTAACAAAAAAGTAACTTACCATGATAATTTTCTCTTCTCGATCCACGAAAACATTGAAAACTTTCCTAACGATCTATTAAAAACACCAAAAACTATTTACAAAACGAAAACAAGAAAAGGAAACTTACCATGATTAAAATTACTCTAATGATCCATTTAAAAACTATTTTGTCAAAAACTATGTACAAAATCAAACAAAAGGCAGCTTGCCCTCCCGATGTAATCGTATATTCCTCTCAGGGTTTGTCCGGCCTCCTCCCTCCTTCCACCCTCCTGATGACGTGGTCCTCACCTGGAATATATACAGTGAACTAGACTACATACGGTGAACTACAGACAACAAACAATTTACCCTCCTGACAAAATCTGAATCCCACATTTCAACAGTTACGATGAAAGTAACTAACAGCAAGAGCAGAGGGATCAATGAGAGAAAACAATAACATTCAGGGACGTGAAATAGAACTACTAACAAGCACTTGGGATGAACAAAAGCAATCAAGACACAAGATCAAATGATTAAAGGACGAATGCATGTGGTAAGTTTCCTTTTCTTTTTTGTTTGATCGAGTAAATAGTTGTTTATTTTTTAATAGATCAGAGCATTCAGTCGTCTCTGCATGAGCACAAAACAGGCAAAGGAAGGAGGTTATTGGCTCTGCACATTCAGCAACTATGATGAGCAAGTTACAGGAGACGGTTTAGAGGAATAATTATAATGACCAAACAGCACAGAATTTTTCTATATAAATGAAGTTTGAAATGTGTCGAGTGCATGTTTTGAAATGGCTAGTGTGTTTTTACCATCAGGGCGATGCAGCTGCAGTGGACAGTGTGGTCCTCTCCTGGGAGGCTGTGAACCTGTTGTGCCTGCAGGGTGAACACAGAACGGTTAGTGTTGACCATCAGATGTGCTCAATGTCACGAAGACACTAAAGGTTATAATCCCTGAGTCAGCTGTGAATCAAGAAGAGAGTCTCACGGTGGAGAGAGAGGGTGTCGGTTCACCACAAACAGCTGGATAGGTGTTCTGGTTCTTAGGTGCACGGTGACCACGTTCCGGATGGTGTCGTAGTCCCCCACAACCAGGGTGCAGCGGGTCAGGAGGCAGACCATCGCCCTCTCGCTGCCAGGAGGGGCGGACACGCAGCCCTCGAACACTGCCTCCACCAGCCGCTCAGGTGAACAAGCCAATTTAAGAATTACCGTGATAATGATTTGCTGATTCAAATTCTGCTTTGAGGAAGTTTTTGTGTTAGTAAAGGCAACATGGATGTGTGCCATTCAGCTGATTTACTGCGCTAAATCATCCAGTTTCAATCAGATGCCACCTGTTTCTTCCTTTGCCAGCCAGTAACTGTCGCCAACGTCAGTTACTCTGCGCTATCAGAGGCCTCAGCGGCAGGTGTTTCGCCGCGTCACGTTAATCGTGCTGAGGTGCAGCCTCAGTCGTTATCTAGCCGTGTATAAGGGCAGCGCCAGCGTTGTCTTTTTCCTTTTCATGTAGTCGGTACAGGGAGAGGGAGCAGGTGGTCTGACAGCGTAGCCTTGTGAGTGTTTCATGAATCGGTGCTTGCGTTACTTTATCCGGTGTGTGTAAAACAGGATAAATCTTAAATTTCCTTTTCTGTGATTCACAGCATCTTCTCGTCCTCCGCCGGCATCACCTGTGGTACGAAGAGCTCCTCCTGCTGCTGCTGCTGCTGCTGCTCTCAGACCGGCTGCTCCTCCTCCTACTTTGAGAAATTCGATCTGTTAATCCCAAACTTCACAGAGCTGATGACGGTGAAAAGCAACAGATTCTATTAGGGTAGAGACATCAGCAGACTTAGCTGCACAATATGTGATTGCATGTCACAAACCGACGGACACATAATTTAAACATCACTGCATGTGACCAGAATTATCTTTATTTAATTTTGTTCAAACTTCTCAACTGAGTATTTGCTGCTTTGTCAGTTGGACAAAATAAATGACATTCCGACATTTTATATAACAAATTAACGGAGAAAATATTTATCTGATAAATGGATGCTGAAAATAAATGTTAGTTGCAGCATTAAATAAGTCTTACTGTTATGTTCTGAAACACTACCGAAACAGTACTGCACAAACCAAACGGCGGTAAACAGGATTAAAACGTAGCAACTATTGGCTGAACCAGACAATATTAACTAGAACACAGCGGTACATTGAAGATCTTCAGTGGTAAAGCTGCTTTGAAGCAGACCTGTGGCTCAAAGAGACAATTGTCTTGCACACAAAGTTCTTAACATCTTTCCAGGATCTTTTATCCAAGGCTTTCTCTTCTTTTACACATTGCATGCAGGGTTCTTTTCAGGAACTTGGCGCTCTTTAATAAACTATGCCAAGTGTTTCTTTACGCACTCCTCTCTACTTCACTCCGGCCTCTTCGCCTTCACTATGGTTCGCTCTACAAATGAAAGAGAAGACAATGTAGATTTTGTAACCTTAAATACATAAAGCTCAGTGTAAATTTCTTCACTCTTATTGTGGTTTTGCTTTAAGATCCAGTACAGTTGAGACAAGTACAGCCACACACAGTTCTTTCTACACTACTCAAATTAAAGCGAAAACTGGGCACTTCAATGTGTTATCCATTATTTTTCATATTGAATGAGATGAAGCAAAGAGTCTGAGAGCACAAAAGTTAACCAAATAAATACTAACAGTCTGGACTGTAAATGCTTCTTTTCCTTTTTAAGAAGAACCCCCCCCCCCCCCCTGTGCCCTTTTTGTCTTTTTCTTTCTCTGTTGTGAGGGCCTCTTTGCCTTTGTTCCTGGACTCTGATCTACAATGGTAACATAGAAACATTAGCGTCCGTTACGTGAGTCAGTGAAATCTCAGGTATGATGGCATGATGTCTATTTAAATGCTGACTGTAAAATGTGACTACCCAAATCTGACAGTTGGCCGCTAACACGTAAATTTCAGAGGTCAAAAAGTGGGTAAAGTATGAAAAACAACCAGCGGTTTACTTTGCCAAAGGAGGGTACATTTCGTAATAGACATTAACTCACCATCGATATCTCTCACTCCCATCCTCACCACAGGGATCAGGACTCTTTTTGGGTGAGAAGAGCTCAGAACGCCCAACTGAAAAACGAGAGCAAACAAAAACTGTGTACGAAAGGAAGACATACTGAAAGCATAAAATTGTATCTGCGGAGAGGCCTATAATTATTGATACATGAGAGTTTTCGCCAGCATGTATCTAATGATACCTGCCATGAAATGTGGGGGTTGTTCAAATGTGTAGAACGTTTGTTGATTTGTGTTTGACGAGCGATAAAATAATCAGGAGCACCTACTGACAAAGGAAAAACCAACATAAAGCGTCTTAGTAAGGTGTTGGGGCCACCACGAGCCCCCAGAAAAACTTCAGTGCGCCTTGCCATTGATTCTACAAGTCTCTGGAAGTCTACTGCAGGGATGAACACCATTCTTCCAAAAGACAATCCCTCATTTGGTGTTTTGATGATGGTGGTGGAGAGCGCTGTCTAACGTGTCAGTCCAAAATCTCCCATGGGTGTTCAACTGGGTTGAGATCCGGTGGCTGCGAAGGCCACAGCATATGATTCACATCATCTCATCAAACCATTCAGTGACTCTTCGTGTCCTGACTGGAGGCATCTGCAGTTGGCTGCTAACACGTAAATTTCAGAGGACAAAACTGTACGCAGCAGCAGCGTCTCCTTGAACATTACAAGACAGTTCGTCCTCACAAATGGGTCAACATGGGAAAATAAATCAACTGCCATAAAAAAGGACACTAATTGTTTACTCAAAATTGTAAAAATCTCTAATGAAAGTAAAGAACTGAATCGTGGCAAGTACTGTAATTAAAACTCTTGAGAGTAAAGTAGTACTCTACTTGTTTTTTAACTGATAGATTAAATTATTAAAAACATCCAGCAGGTTCCTTTGCCAAAAGGCAGGAGTTTCTGTACATTTCGTAATAAACATTAACTCACCATCTATATCTGCACTCCCATCCTCACCACAGGGATCAGGACTCTTTTTGGGTGAGAAGAGCTCAGAACGCCCAACTGAAAAACGAGAGCAAACAAAGGAGTATATACGAAAGGAAGACATACTGAAAGCATGAATCTGTATCTGCAGAGGCCTATAATTATCGATATGCGAGTTTTTAGCCAGTAGGTATCCACTGATTGCTGCCATGAAATGTGGGGGTTGTTCAAGCGTGTAGGCGTTTGTTGCTTTGTGTTTGACGGCGATAAAAAAATTCAGGAGCACCTACTGACAGAAAGCGTCTAATGGTAGCTTTGAAGTACAGTGAGGTAGATTAGTATTTGGACAGTGACACAATATTTGTAATTTGGCCTCTGAACACCACCTCAATGGATTTGAAACAAAGCAATAGAGGATGCGATTGAAGCGCTACTGTTGCGTCAGTATCCCCCTGCTTTGTGAGGGGATACTGATGATTTCTCAGAGCCAACACAGTTTTGGTGAGGAATTCATCTCGTTTCGTCCATCTGTTTTCCAAGGGTTTTTGCCTTCTTCTCGCCCGGTCATCATCACTCGAGTCTGTCCAATCAGGACCTCCACTGCTCCTTTAAGACAGAACCCAATTTCGACCGCCTTTGAAAGGTTTTCGGTCTCATTTTGCCTGGACTTAAGTCTTTAGGCCTCTCAGCTACACTGACAACAAGTTGAAATTTTGACGGTGCGTAAATCCTCAGGGGCCCCTCGCAGTCTTGTCCCAATGTTTACGCAACCAACATGAAGCTGCCAAGCGCCCTGACTCTTTGTGCAACGTACTGGGGCCTAGACTTCACCGGCCATGTTTTGCATACAGTGAATCTCCATATCTGCAAATCAAGGACACGTCATCTGGTTGCATGTTGTTGTTGCTACTCTGGCATCCGCCCGGGAAAATCGTTATTTGAAAGCAGGCGTGCAGCACGACCTTGTACTTTTCCCCGTCTTTTTCTTTTGTCTTCTCTCACGCACGACGTTTTACTTTTGCATGAGGACTGAACTTACAGCATCTGCTCCACAAAACCCTTTTAGCAAACATTCCTTTTTCAGAGGGCTGCTTCCATGTCACCAGTTGTCCCTGCCTTGTTCCAGGATTTTGCTACTGTGCTTGAAATCGACTTTATTTCGCAGTTGATCCAAAAAGGAAAGCCGAGGGCTTATGCTCCATCCTTGTTCTCCATACGCTTTATCTGCAAATGCCTCGCCATCTTCAAGTTCGAGTGGCCAAAGCAGAGGCAATGATGTCTTTTGTACCGTACTCTTTTGTCGTCTTAACTCTTTGTGCGTTTTTAGCAGTGCAGTTAAATTCAACTCACCTTTTTTGTTCCTCTTTTCGTTCTTTATTTTGTCTTTTCCCATAAGGTGTTGGGTTTTTGTGTTTTCGGCGGTACACTTGCCTTTTAAGCAGCTTCATCTTCCTGGACAATTTCTCAGCTTTGCCCGGGCTTTTCAAATCTTCCTCGTCACCGGACGATGATGCATCCTGACGTGGACTGGACTCTGGGTCCGATCCCGTACGGCTGAACGGTTCAGACCTGGAGGAATCGCACTCTGCCTCATCAAGGACAAAGTCCCCCTGTAAGTATAAAGCATAACCATGAGAAAGTCGTCAATTTCACCATGCTTAGCATCATGACTGTCATCAGTTTCATATTGAAAACGTGAGATTAAAATATCCTTTGGAAAATCTCAAAATGATTTGTTTGGAAAAGGCCGATGTCAAGATGTTTTGATTACTCATTCATGCTGAAAAACAGTTTTATCACAGTCAGAAGACAAACGTCAGTGAACACCATCAACCCTTGTACAATGGGTTTTAAGATCTACAAATAAGCTACATAAATACACACACACATATATATATATATATATATATATATATATATTTAGCCTTCTATTTAGAGTTAGTTGTAATTCATCTAGCACACTGAAACTGCTCTATAGTTGTATTAATTTGGACGTACGGATAAGACCCATGAAACTGTCCCCTAAAATGTGTCACCACAGAGTTGACTTGGCACCTCTATCGTATAAAACTTGAGCCGTCCATCTTGTGTTTCTTAGGTCCCCTTAAATAGCGTGGCAACTTACAGCATCTCATCTGCTCACCGGCGACAAGTCATGGTCGATCCTTTTAACTTGCAGTCGGGCACAGTTTTTTGATCGCGTTGGTTACTTGGACATTACCGTCATCCGTGGCGTTGCGTATGGCGGTGATGGTTTCTGTGTGCTGAGGTTTTCAGAAAAGAGTCATAGGAGCCTAATAGTAGAGCTAGGAATCTGAGCCTGGTGTCAGTCAACCTCAAAGGAATAGTTGCCACATTGATCACTTATGAGTATGAACTTATCTGCTTTCACGGTGTCACATTGCAACTTAAAACTCCTCTTTCCACGCTGAATTATAACTACTAGCAACTAGTCTAGTGAAGAGTCTACACAAGGATAGTGAAGATTTCATGAAGGCACCTACCGGTCTCGGCCTCGCAGCCATCACTTCCCGGACCTAACACCAAAGATAAGATGGACAACGTATTTCATGATATCGTTTGAATAATTCAAACCAAGTAATTCCATTCACGGGCAGAAAGTAGCGGTGTGTTATCGTTATACGTTTTAGTACTACATTCATCTTCTCGTGACGAAGACATTTCAAATCTTAATTTCATACCACGTTTAAAACTGAATGTATCAATGACAAATTCAAAAGCCGATCACCTTTTGGTTTGAGTCTTAGCTCTGCCATTAAATTTTACATTAGAGGTGTTTCTCTTCCTCTATTATTATTTACTCATTTCTTTCTATGTATTTTTTCTGTATTCATTTCTTTATCGACGTCCTCTCTGTTCCATGAGGTACTAGGAGTCGACTCTCGTCTTCTGGTAAGTGGAATTCATCATCTGCAGATGGTCTCAAGCATACGGAGATCAAGGTCACCTGACCGCCATGAGCAAAGAGCGCAACACTTAGTAAGCGTTTCTACACTTTAGCGAGTACGGAAGGAACCGTAGCAATTGTTCCATCGCAGCTGCGCGAGGAAGGCCATGCCCGGCATCGTGTTACCACCGAAGGACAGTTCTAACTGCAGATGAGAGTAGTATTCACATTTTTCAACGGCGCTCCCTGCATCCATCAGCAGGGCGGAATGCTAGGCGCCTTTGTGCATCGGACTTTACGCCAGAACAGTAGCTTTATCCGGTAACTTTGTGAAACTCATTGCGGGCAAAACTTAAATACCGTATTGGCCTGAGTAAGAGGAGCCTGTACAAATGGCCCGACATCCATCTAACGGTAGCTGCTACGTGTTCAGTTTACAAACAAGCCACGTTTACTGCAGTGACTTCTCTAAAGTGTAGCTCAGGTGTCTTCAAAGCGCCGTTTAGCTTAAGCATTTTAGTCGCAGCTAAAGATGCGGTAGACCGCGATAGCGCCAAAATTCAACAAACGCGCCTGATAAAATGATGCTGCGCAAACAGCACCGACTGCTACCTGCGCAGAAAGGCTTCGGGCAAACCGTCTTAGTCGTCCCGGTCTTCCCGTAAATCTCTCCAGGTCGCTGTCGGGACCGCTCCCTGTAGCTCCTGACTGCACGCTGCCCTTACTGAACTGCCCCTTGAGGCGGCGGCAGCGCAGGTGCGGGGGGAGTGCCCCTCTCCTCGATGGGCCGTCAATTAAGGCTGAGCTGAGGGCAGGGAGGGGACACCACAGTGTTCTCCAACTCTTAACCCTCTCTTGACTGTGGAAAACGAAAGACCGGTCCCATTTGTCGCTTAACGTTCAAGTCCCTCTCTTGAGAGCAAAGTCGAACCATATACACAGTATGCAAATCAGTGAAAGTAGCAGTATCACAGTACGAAGACACTCGGTCGTTGCAGCTGGCAAAGGTGGAGCTATCGTTGGCAACTTTACATACTCCTTGGTGAGTGAAAGTCTCCTTTCAACTTGTGGTCATCGACCGTGACTTACTTGCTGATCGGTGAGGAACTACGGTAAGCAAATGAATGTAGTGGAGTAAAAACGTTCCCTCCTTAAATGTAGTGGAGTGTGAAAGGCTACTTTTATGTGTTTTTACATATTATCTCCTTAGGAGACTAAAAGAAAGTGGCTTGTGGTGCTTATTACACTCAGGTGCTGGTACTAAACCGAGGTGTTATTCTGCAAGGAATGCACCCAAACACATATGGTTGTCTATATGTGACAAAGCGACCCCTTATATGGAGGCGGCAGGACTGTCCTTGGGTGCTGTCCTGTGTCTCGTCTTTTCTACCTCTTTTCCTACAGATAAGTCCTTAAGTGGGGAGAGTCGATCATGTCCAGAGGCAAATCTCCCTGAGGGAGGCACGTACCTGAGGTGAATAAGAAGATGACCCTGCCGGCGATGTTATTTGCAATGTTTAAACCTGGTATCTGCTGGACGGGGAGAGAATAGACACTCAGACTTGGTGAACTGATGTGGGCGCCCGTATGCTTGTCAGGGATGCACAGTCTGGTCCAGAGCTCCGTGAGCAACCTCAATCTTTAAGACACGGCCGTATTTTAATAAATAGATGTGGATTTAAGTTTTTGCGTCCTGCATACTTCACTAAGCGAATCTTGCGAGTCCTGATGTTTTGAAGCATGGACTCAACAAGCGTAAGGATAGAACAGCAGTACATTACAAACATGCATAGATATCGACATAGCCATGCACTTTCGGAAGAGTGCTTGACGTGCAGCGTATTGCTGCTGTACTTGAAAATACAATCTGCTCTCCTCAGGTAACCTATTCATCAGTTAACGCTCTCGCCATAAATAAAATGCTGCGTCGACAGAATGTACAGCTTCACTCTCAGCAGCTACGGGGCAGGCATACAGTACAGTTATATAGCGGGTGTGATGTTCAGGGGCCTTCAGGGGCCTCGTGTTGCGACTCCACCTGTACGTCACGGTTAACTGCGGCGTGACTTGGGACAGCGGTCACCGACCTCTTTGGTTCGGGGAATTGTCAGTGTCCTGCCTGGTGTTCCTGGCTAGGCAAGGGAATGGGACAGGCGGCAGGCCTCGGCCTCTCACTGTCCATGATAGCCGCTCGGCCCCCTCGTGGCCCGCGTCCATAGCGTGGCTGCAGTGCAGCCGGCGACATCGTAATGGCCACTTTCTGCCTGCCACGTGGGCGTCGTACAGCTTGAAACCACTCCACGGTTGAGTGTTAACTGAGGGTAGCGTAGAGGCTCCGGGCTCATTCCATCTCCCGCTTCCCTGACGGTACCTGGAGCTGGAGTTGCTGGGCCATCACAATAACTCACCAAAGTACAATTAGATCCATATTACTTTGCTAATTAGCTGACTCTATATTAGCCTACATCCTGGTAACTCGGTGAGCTCACGAGATGGACCTTATCGAACCGTTAACCCCGATTCATGCAATCCCAAGTCCAATCGGCAAATTCTAGACAAATAAAAATCACGGCTTTTTTGTGTTGTCGCTGCATACCTAGCATCAACAGCGATGCAACGTGAATAAGTAACAACCCGAACCTATAGCACTGAGGAGTTCGCCGCTGCAGCAAAAAAAAGGAAAAAAAGAGCATTTTAAGGTTAGCGAAAATGGATGACTCAGTCTGATGCATTATACTTTGTCAGTTCTGTTGAGGAATCAACTGAGGTGAGGCAGGTAGAAACTTCCCATGTGCGTAAAGTACTTTGTAGAAAGTTAAATACAAAAATATTTTACACTAAATATAAAACATTATTTATTATTATTATATTTTAAATATTTACAAACACTAGCAATGATCTATCTACCTACAAAAGCTTGTAAGTATGTTAAGTTACAGTTTTCTATTGATACACAGCACAAGAATGGAATTTCAACTATGTTGATTTCACTTTTCGATTGTCAAGGTATAGTTGTAGAGAGTAAGGTTACAATAGTGGAACAGTTATAGAATTTGAATGTACCATTCAACAATTATGAGTTTAACATTTATACCTGGAGTTTCAATTCGGGTTACAATTCTAGAATGTTAAGTTTCAGTTCTGGAATGTTAAAATACAGTTCTAGAAAATAAAATTAATAAATTGTATAGAGTTCTAGACGTTTCAGTTAGAATGTAAAGTTGAAGTTGTAGAAAGTTATTAAAGTTATTGTAGTTTATTAGATGGTGTTGATGATGTGAAGAGGACCAGGGAGACTCTGCTGACACCGTCTTGATTGCATATAAAGGTCTATTACAAAGAAGAACAGCGTCAACCTAAATTTCAAACCGTGCAAATTTAGGTTGTGCAAGTATATTTCTAGGATGTTAAATTACATTACATGAACAGGTATCAAATTTAAATATACAGTTCAGTAATTGGTTGTTTCAAATGTACATTTACATTTCAATTCGAGAAATGTTAATCTACAGCTGTAGAACGGGAAATTAAAATTCTAGAGTGTCAGGTCACATACCTAGAATGTTAATCACAGTTCTAGAGTGAAGTTGCAGTTCGTGAAAATTAAATACCAGTGGAAGAATTGGAATTTCCAATTCCAAATGTGGAAATCTCATTTCTAGATTGTTAAGCTAAACATCCACAGTAGTCTATCGACATATAAATATATATATATATATATATATACATATAATCTATGTAATATATTATATTAAAGTGTAAATGTACAATTCAACAATTGGAATTTAAGTTCCAAAACATTACTATTTCTAGAATGTTAGGTTACATTCTAGAGTGTTAGGTCACAGTTCTATAATTCGACGTTATAATCCTGGAATGGTAAGATATAGGTAATAAAACGGTAAGTCACCACACTAGTATGTTAACTTACAGTTCTCTATGGATACACAGCACAAGACTGGAATTTCAACTATGTTGATTTCACTATAGTATTTAATATTTATATATATATATATATATATATATATATATATATATATATGAATGAGTAGGGGTCTACTCAGTCAGATGTGATTACACGCACACGGAGGTCGGATCGGCCGGGGTTGCTGTCATGCATTGGGGAGTTTGCTCAGCTTGGGGTACTGATGCTTTAATTTTGTACATATAGAAATCAGCAATGCTCTGTTTCAAGCGTTTGAGCTTGACAACGCAATTTGAAGGTGACTTCACGGTGAAATTCAACTTCCTCTTTGTGGCCGAAGGTTGTGCTGAGAGGTGCTCTTCGTCAGATGAAAGGGGGTCAACTCGATAGTCACAGCGCTTCTGGCAAAGATCCTTGACGTCTTGCAAACTGGCTCATTGTCCAAGATGGGTTCCTCCACATAGATTTTGCCACCTGCTCCCTCTGCTCACTCGTGAGGTACATGTTGCCCTGCAAAAAAGGAACAAAGACAAAAAAACAAAAACAAAAAAAACCTTGCGTTTTGGTTTGTAGGCTAATAATGATGAGCGTGAGAGAAAGAGAAAAACAAACAGAAGGACAAAAAATGTGCTAAATCCACAGATTGAACTCTATTGACAGTTTCAGTCGGTGGGTCATCGTGGATTATTTTCACGTTTACTTGGAGTGTTATCGAAGGCTTAAATTATGTCCTTGAGTATCTATTGCATAGATGAGAATTTTGAAGTCCATAGACTGAAATTTGGAAGAAGTTTGGGCCTGGATATCTGCTCACAGGAAGCAGCTAGAGGCATGGGGTGAGACTCTTTTGGGAGCTCTTGAAGAGTCCTTTCTGACAAACAAAGCTCTGTGTCTCTAACTTTTTATCACAGCTCTAAATAAACTTGAATTTATGATATGGAGTGCTTTCTTGCTCCGGATCTGATTGAAGTTCACATCCCCCTTCCTGCCAGCATCTTTCCATGCCTCTAGGAGGAAGTTGGAGGCCTTCACAATCTGCATGCCAGCGACTGTGTGGAATACATACTTGCAGCTCCCACCTTTTGTACAACAGGGGGTTTTCGCCAGTTTGGCAAGCCACCCATACTCCTCCTCGTTCAAAAACATGGCTGCTTGACCAAATGAGAAGAAACATCTCACAAAATTGGCATTTTTCTGTAGGTAGGTGGATTTGAATCCTGCCAAACAGTCACAGGCGACCGGCATATCCAGCCTATTTGACTTAAGAGCCATAAGCCAAATGAGGACAGTGAGAGAAAGTTAATTGATGAAATTGTTTATTACTTTGTCAAAAGTTAAAAAAAATAAAAATAAAAATAAAAATCTTACCAGAACCTGAAACCTCTCGCCATTATGCCAAATGTCTGGGTTCATGACGTTTTCTTTTGTCATATTTGTCATGACAACTGATCTGTGTCAGAGAGGATGCAGAGGAACCCCATCGTGCTGCCCACGAGCTTATTGTGGTCAAACAGTGAGCCTGGATTCTTGGTGAGGCGCTCTGCAAAGCATACCAAGATAGATTTAATAATATAAAACAATACGTAGATCGTAAACAACGAAAACTACATAAGATGAAGAAATACAACCTCAACCATTAACTCTACTTACCAAACAGTTTTGGAAATAGTTTCCCTAGCAGCCATCACAAATTTGATCTCCTGAGCTGCGTCAAGCTGATTCTCTGTGAAAACAGTTTTCACATGTGTCACATCTTTATAAAGTTTCAAATTAAAGTGAAAGTTTCTTTAGGCGTAAAATATATTTACATGAAATACAATGTATATTTTATAAAGAACGCACCAACAGACTGGCAGACTGTGTCAACATTTACCGCAGTACTTCCTGCGGTGGGCAGCCACTTTCTTTGACAATTCAGCCTGTATCCTTTTCATTTCCTATAAGAGCTTGCCGCTCTGCTTCAGTTTGCTGACCTTCTGGAAGGACTTGCCAATGTGTTTGAAGAACATCACGACGTTGGTAAGCATGGGCCACCTATGGAAAAAAAGTAAGGCAGTAAGAACTCATTGTTTCTCATTGAAATATTTGTAAGGCCAATCAAACAGTTCTGCTACCAATTTTCAGAATAACCCAATGTCTCTACATTCTTTGGTTGCCGTGTTATCGAGGCTTAAATGCCCTGGAGTATCTATTGCACAGATGAGAGTTTGGAAATCCAAAGATATAAATTTGGGAGAGGTTTTGATAACTTCTCACAGGAAAAAGCTAGAGACATGGGACCACATTTGTCTGAAAGCTCTCACAGACCCCGTCTGACGATCAAAGCCCAATGTCTCTGCACCCAATGGTCGCTGTGTTATCAAAGCTTGAATACGCTTAGATCGGCTACTGCATAGGTGAGAGTGATACATTTTTCCATTAAGAAAGATATGAAAGAAGAAAAGACTTTTGACTTGCAAGTGCAACTTGTCCACCGGTCGAGGAATCTCATGTCATGTTCCCCAGCAGAAACAGAGCAGCCAGAGACCATGTCCGTGCAGAAGCGTCTTGGCGACCACATGCCTGGCGTGTATTTTTCCGTCTTTTCTTGCCGTCCGTGGCCCCATGCAAAAGTTTTCAAAGTCCTGAAGAATCTTCTCTCTTGATACGAAGACAATATCAATCAGTTTTCAAATCCCACAAAACCCAGAGGTGAGAAAGATCAACTAACTGTTCACTGTCTTCTCTCTTCCCTTTCCCCCTTTCCCACCTCTCTACCTCATTTTTCTCTTTTCATCCCAATTGGTCGAGGCAGACAGCCACCAACCCTGAGTCTGGCTCTTCCTGTTAAAAAGGAGTTTCTCCTCTCCACTTCCACCTATTGCTTGCTCTTTTCGGGAACTGCATACTTCAACACCCTGTAAATAATGAAAAATAACACTTCAAATTGTGGCTTTGCATCGTCTGCAAAGTCTCTTAAAATCATAAAATAAAGTCACATAAAATACACATACCTGTTGAGATCTACTTACCCTCTTGTAACTGAGACCACGTACACATCAGATACCTCTGGATTTAGAGATGAAGGGTTGAAAAGGTCAAGAGATCAAAATGTAAGCCAAGGACGCCCAGTCCACAAACTATTTCAGCCCGTTTGGCCATGCAATGTTTCTACGGACTTGCAACCCCTTCTGGCTGAAAGATAGTGTCCTACTGAATGTGTGTGTCCAAATATGTCACTCTGGGTCACCAGGAAGTGCCCCAAAATTAACCTCAAATTTCAAAAGCCCACCTGCTTCAAGTTCCAAATTTCAACCTATTTAAAAGCGTGTAACAGATTGAGATTTGGAACTGAAGCCTATGGTTCAAATTTCAATCTATGCCATTTTTACAACATTTTTACCTTCTACATAAAAGCGATAAAAATGATCATAACATTATTGTAATAATTGTAATAACATTATTAATAACAATACTTACTCATACATCTCTTTGCTTAATGCAATATGTAGACTAGACTAGACTATTTGGTTATTCAATTTCTGTTTTCATAATCATTGTAACAATTTGTTTGATAGTTACTCAAAAGGTGAGTAAACACTGAATTAGATGTTTGCTCTTAAATTGCCATTATCCAACTTATCCAATAAAAAAAGGCCACGGGGCACATACCACATGGGTGCAAATCCCCGGAGCAGCAAGTCCCCGTTCAATCTACTGGCTGGACCGTATGCTGCATGTCATTCCTCTACTCTAATTCCCCAAATTATCTGTTTCTCTCCACTACCTCTATAAAATAAGAGCATAAAGTAATTGAGGAAACAACGTTTCTCTGGCTTGTGAATTGGTTCTATATAAATAAAACTGAAATTTAATTGAATTGCTTCCAGATGACACATTTTTTTTCATCAAGATCCTAGAGATGTGGCACCCAGTCCATTCCACTTGGCCCCTTTCAAATGGTGTACAAACCAAATTTGATACCTGCATCTGCATGGGAAAATCATCAAAAGCTCAATTCCAAGTCTCCTTCCAGGTACCGGGACCCAAGTAGCAAATGTCAAAGACCCGCCACATATGTGGGAGAGAAAAAAACGTAACGACAAACCTATTCCGCCGGCATGGGAATGGGTCTGATTTGCGCTGCCACGCATGTTCTGGAGTAGTGATTTTTCAGGTGATGCTTCGATCCCGCCGCTGACTTTTGAAGTTGGGTGTAAATTTGTGGCGTCGTAGCTTTTCATAAATGGGAGCTACGAAAATGAGCAAACACATTTTTGGAAAGGCCACAATGAGTGATGTGGTGCTTTTTGCGCATTCTTGTGTTTTTTCTTAAATTTTTCAGTATTTTTTGTTTCAAGAGTGCTAAAAGAGTTATGTCTATTATTGGAAAAGTTTACCCTTTGGAAAAAGTTAATAAATTCTCACCTACGACCAAGATCATAAATGAGAATTTGGAAGTATTTTGTGCTCATTAACTCCTCACAAGGAGCACTCGAGTGATGGGACCATGTTTGACTGAAAGCTTCCAGAGGACTTAGGAATAAGTTTGACCT
>NW_024402614.1:0-24707 GCF_016859285.1 Xiphias gladius
AAATCTCAATCTGTTACACGTTTAAATAGGTTGAAATTTGGAACTTGAAGCAGGTGGGCTTTTGAAATTTGAGGTTAATTTTGGGGCACTTCCTGGTGACCCAGAGTGACATATTTGGACACACACATTCAGTAGGACACTATCTTTCAGCCAGAAGGGGTTGCAAGTCCGTAGAAAACATTGCATGGCCAAACGGGGCTGAAATAGTTTGTGGACTGGGCGTCCTTTGGCTTACATTTTGATCTCTTGACCTTTTCAACCCTTCATCTCTAAATCCAGAGGTATCTGATGTGTACGTGGTCTCAGTTACAAGAGGGTAAGTAGATCTCAACAGGTATGTGTATTTTATGTGACTTTATTTTATGTGATTTTAAGAGACTTTGCAGACGATGCAAAGCCACAATTTGAAGTGTTATTTTTCATTATTTACAGGGTGATGAAGTATGCGGACTGTGTTTCCGCCATTACAACAACGACCTAAAGCAACATTTGAACGTTTCTCACACTGTGGAAAACAATCAGGACTTTGACCTTTTGATCAAATATGGAAATGCATGGTAAGAGTAGCAAAAATATTTTCAAACCTATGCATAGGTAATGTCTGTAGCTGCTTTCTTTGAGTTATCAAGGCAAAAACTTCTTCACAATCTCAGTCTGTCACTTATCATTAAGGACTCCATTTGAGAATCCCATGCAAGCCAAGTAAATTTTATATGTATACAGAGCGCCAAATCATTACAGAAGTTATCTCGGGGCACTTTTCATATAGAGCAGGTCCAGATGGTACTCTTTTCACAGAGACCCAATGCAGGAGGCAGATGCAAAGTTAAAGCAGCAACTTTACGGAGGGATTCAGGCAGTTTACACAGAAACACTTTGTTCCTGTCGTATATCACGACCTTGCACCTCTTGAGTGGAGAAGAATGATTCACAGCATGTCGATGCTCCTTTTGAGTTTTCTTTATTTGTAAAAAACAGGTACACATAGTTTGCAGGGAGAGAATCACTGAGGTCAAATTAAAAAGCCTGCAAGGGTCCAGTCGAGTCCGATACTCCAATTCTGATTCTCCAACAATATCAGGGTGTTGTCCCAAATATATAGGCTTATGCAAATTCAGCCTTTAATATTCAGGATATCCCACTCCCAACTTTTAGGGTCAGTTTCAGTGTTCTCACTCCCCAATTGCTCATCCCACATATATCACTTTATCTCTGTTCTGACATTGGGCCTTAATGAGGCGAGATGGAGCTTAGGCTACACGTTGACGTAAGCCTCCCGTGTGTCCTTGAACCAGGCAACACAGAATTTGACAGAGGCTGGAATTCGTCAAAGCACTCCCTGTGTCAATTCACACAGAGCTACAGTCTAGGAATTTGGGAAAAACCCGCTTAACCGGTTATGAAATACACAATGTCCAAAGATCAAATCGATCCTGCTTAGGAACAGCAAGGTTCTGGGTTTAAACCTGAATGGTATTGGATTGGATTTGTGTTTTTTGCATGATTTTCCTGGACTCGTGTAGTTCTCACTTAGTACCACGGGAGTTCAACATTTCTTGACTGCCCTGTTTGTGACAAATCCCAGCACTCCAGGTTGGATAAGCATCTGATGGACACGCACGGCATTGTGCGTCACGACGCAAGTAAATGATTGATTGGTATTCTTTTGACAAAAAAGGATCTACTAGACCTATTGTGCGTATAGAGTTTTAGTCGCCTTAAGTTATTCATCAAGCAACCGGCTGATATGCCCATGGTCTCATCGTTGGACTTGGGGATGCACAGTGAATTCGATAGATTCTTAGTTTTGTTTACATTATTTGTCACTCCCTAGTTACAAGGGCAGTGGAAAGAGGGTTTTGCATCACATACCCTAGATATTTTTCTAACTAATTGCACATGCTTTAAACTTCACCTTTCTGGCAGTCTGGTGGCTCACCTGGTAGAATGCTTAGCTACGGAGTGACTTCTGGGTCTGCACCCATCTACTTGAAGTCAACCGTACAGGCTTATGCTCCTTCTAGGCCCTGCCTTCCTCCAAGGAACATCGTGTGGCCTTGCCATCCCTGCACACAAGGCAATTAGAATCCACTGTTCACTAAAGGAGGAATGTCTAAAAATAAGCTTTGAAATCCACTTTTCTAGATTATGTTCAGTCCAATGGCGAAGAACAGATGACAGAGGAGCCGGACATTGTGAGCACCCAGGAGGGGGGTGGTGCACCAGATTCCGCCACAAGAAATTGGACTCAAATTGGTCCCCCGTCTCCTTCAAACAGCGATCCTCTTGAAGGCGCCAATATTTCTTCTCTCCATCTTGGGCTGAGCAGCAGTTCGTCCTCCAGTGACCCTCTGCCTCTGAATCAACCCACTGAACTTGATGTCTCCCAAAAATGTTCCGCACCCGTTCCTCTCCCAGATCCTTTAAGCAGCAATCCAAGCTCCAAGGACTTTTCACTGGATGCGTTGCCCTGCATGTCCTCCCTCAGTGACTGTTATTCCAGTCATCCACTTCCATCCACCCCTGTTCCTGGGTCCCTAAGTGCCCAGACTGTCCGACTGTCCAGTGGATCTGTGTCCCAGGACCGCGACTGCAGCTGCAAGCAGCTTGCTTCCAGGGTGCAACGGCTGGAGGAAAAACTCGAAAACATAATTGAAACAACAGCAGCACACACCCCAGAGGCCAATATTCAAACCGTCTGGATCGGCACAAAAATGGGAACATGCCCAGAAGGGGAAGAGTTCAGATTCATTATATTTTAAATGTTCCTTTCTTTTTGAATTCAATTCAATTTTATTCGTATAGCGTCAAATCTGGCGTACGATCTAAGGGCACTTTACAGATTAAGGTCGGGACCCTACAATAATATAGAGAGAAACCCGACAGTTCCCAAAAAGAGCAAGCAATAGGTGGAAGTGGAGAGGAGAAACTCCCTTTTTAACAGGAAGAGCCAGACTCAGGGTTGGTGGCTGTCTGCCTCGACCAATTGGGATGAAAAGAGAAAAATGAGGTAGAGAGGTGGGAAAGGGGGAAGGGAAGAGAAGACAGTGAACAGTTAGTTGATCTTTCTCACCTCTGGGTTTTGTGGGATTTGAAAACTGATTGATATTGTCTTCGTTACGCAGAGAAGATTCTTCAGGACTTTGAAAACTTTTGCATGGGGCCACGGGCGGCAAGAAAAGGCGGAAAAATACCGCCAGGCATGTGGCGCGCATCGCTTCTGCGGACATGGTCTCTGGCTGCTCTGTTTCTGCTGGGGAACATGACATGAGATTCCTCGACCGGGTGGACAAGTTGCACTTGCAAGTCAAAAGTCTTTCTTCTTTCATATCTTTCTTAATGGAAAAATGTATCACTCTCACCTATGCAGTAGCCGATCTAAGCGTATTCAAGCTTTGATAACACAGCGACCATTGGGTGCAGAGACATTGGGCTTTGATCGTCAGACGGGGCTGTTTGAGAGCTTTCAGACAAATGTGGTCCCATGTCTCTAGCTTTTTCCTGTGAGAAGTTATCAAAAACCTCTCCCAAATTTATATCTTTGGATTTCCAAACTCTCATCTGTGCAATAGATACTCCAGGGCATTTAAGCCTCGATAACACGGCAACCAAAGAATGTAGAGACATTGGGTTATTCTGAAAATTGGTAGCAGAACTGTTTGATTGGCCTTACAAATATTTCAATGAGAAACAATGAGTTCTTACTGCCTTACTTTTTTCCATAGGTGGCCCATGCTTACCAACGTCGTGATGTTCTTCAAACACATTGGCAAGTCCTTCCAGAAGGTCAGCAAACTGAAGCAGAGCGACAAGCTCTTATAGGAAATGAAAAGGATACAGGCTGAATTGTCAAAGAAAGTGGCTGCCCACCGGCAGGAAGTACTGCGGGTAAATGTTGACACAGTCTGCCAGTCTGCTGGTGCGTTCTTTATAAAATATACATTGTATTTCATGTAAATATATTTTACGCTCTAAAGAAACTTTCACTTTAATTTGAAACTTTATAAAGATGTGACACATGTGAAAACTGTTTTCACAGAGAATCAGCTTGCGCAGCTCAGGAGATCAAATTTGTGATGGCTGCTAGGAAACTATTTCCAAAACTGTTTGGTAAGTAGAGTTAATGGTTGAGGTTGTATTTCTTCATCTTATGTAGTTTTCGTTGTTTACGATCTCGTATTGTTTTATTTTTTACATGTATCTTGGTATGCTTTGCAGGCGCCTCACCAGAATCCAGGCTCACTGTTTGACCACAATAAGCTCGTGGGCAGCACGATGGGGTTCCTCTGCATCCTCTCTGGACACAGATCAGTTGTCATGACAAATATGACAAAAACGTCATGAACCCAGACATTTGGCATAATGGCGAGAGGTTTCAGGTTCTGGTAAGATTTTTATTTTTTATTTTATTTTTTTAACTTTTGACAAAGTAATAAACAATTTCATCAATTAACTTTATCTCACTGTCCTCATTTGGGTTATGGCTCTTAAGTCAAATAGGCTGGATATGCCGATCGCCTGTGACTGTTTGGCAGGATTCAAATCCACCTACCTACAGAAAAATGCCAATTTTGTGAGATGTTTCTTCTCATTTGGTCAAGCAGCCATGTTTTTGAACGAGGGAGAGTATGGGTGGCTTGCCAAACTGGCGGCAAAACCCCTGTTGTACAAAAGGTGGGAGCTGCAAGTATGTATTCCACACAGTCGCTGGCATGCAGATTGTGAAGGCCTCCAACTTCCTCCTAGAGGCATGGAAAGATGCTGGCAGGAAGGGGGGTGTGAACTTCAATCAGATCCGGAGCAAGAAAGCACTCCATATCATAAATTCAAGTTTATTTAGAGCTGTGATAAAAGTTAGAGACACAGAGCTTTGTTTGTCAGAAAGGACTCTTCAAGAGCTCCCAAAAGAGTCTCACCCCATGCCTCTAGCTGCTTCCTGTGAGCAGATATCCAGGCCCAAACTTCTTCCAAATTTCAGTCTATGGACTTCAAAATTCTCATCTATGCAATAGATACTCAAGGACATAATTTAAGCCTTCGATAACACTCGAGTAAGCGGAAAATAATGCAGGATGACCCTCCGACTGAAACTGTCAATAGTGGTCAATCTGTGGATTTAGCACATTTTTTTGTCCTTCTGTTTGTTTTTCTCTTTCTCTCACGCTCATCATTATTAGCCTACAAACCAAAACGCACAAGGTTTTTTTTGTTTTTGTTTTTTTGTCTTTGTTCCTTTTTTGCAGGGCAACATGTACCTCACGAGTGAGCAGAGGGAGCAGGTGGCAAAATCTATGTGGAGGAACCCATCTTGGACAATGAGCCAGTTTGCAAGACGTCAAGGATCTTTGCCAGAAGCGCTGTGACTATCGAGTTGACCCCCTTTCATCTGACGAAGAGCACCTCTCAGCACAACCTTCGGCCACAAAGAGGAAGTTGAATTTCACCGTGAAGTCACCTTCAAATTGCGTTGTCAAGCTCAAACGCTTGAAACAGAGCATTGCTGATTTCTATATGTACAAAATTAAAGCATCAGTACCCCAAGCTGAGCAAACTCCCCAATGCATGACAGCAACCCCGGCCGATCCGACCTCCGTGTGCGTGCAATCACATCTGACTGAGTAGACCCCTACTCATTCATATATATATATATATATATATATATATATATATATATATATATGTGTATACATTACAAAATTTAAGTCAAAATTATTGAAAAAAATAAAAATAATTATTATGAAAATTATAAGAATGATGTACGAATCTTATTATATATATATATATATATATAAATATTAAATACTATAGTGAAATCAACATAGTTGAAATTCCAGTCTTGTGCTGTGTATCCATAGAGAACTGTAAGTTAACATACTAGTGTGGTGACTTACCGTTTTATTACCTATATCTTACCATTCCAGGATTATAACGTCGAATTATAGAACTGTGACCTAACACTCTAGAATGTAACCTAACATTCTAGAAATAGTAATGTTTTGGAACTTAAATTCCAATTGTTGAATTGTACATTTACACTTTAATATAATATATTACATAGATTATATGTATATATATATATATATATATATATATATATATATATAATATATTTATATGTCGATAGACTACTGTGGATGTTTAGCTTAACAATCTAGAAATGAGATTTCCACATTTGGAATTGGAAATTCCAATTCTTCCACTGGTATTTAATTTTCACGAACTGCAACTTCACTCTAGAACTGTGATTAACATTCTAGGTATGTGACCTGACACTCTAGAATTTTAATTTCCCGTTCTACAGCTGTAGATTAACATTTCTCGAATTGAAATGTAAATGTACATTTGAAACAACCAATTACTGAACTGTATATTTAAATTTGATACCTGTTCATGTAATGTAATTTAACATCCTAGAAATATACTTGCACAACCTAAATTTGCACGGTTTGAAATTTAGGTTGACGCTGTTCTTCTTTGTAATAGACCTTTATATGCAATCAAGACGGTGTCAGCAGAGTCTCCCTTGTCCTCTTCACATCATCAACACCATCTAATAAACTACAATAACTTTAATAACTTTCTACAACTTCAACTTTACATTCTAACTGAAACGTCTAGAACTCTATACAATTTATTAATTTTATTTTCTAGAACTGTATTTTAACATTCCAGAACTGAAACTTAACATTCTAGAATTGTAACCCGAATTGAAACTCCAGGTATAAATGTTAAACTCATAATTGTTGAATGGTACATTCAAATTCTATAACTGTTCCACTATTGTAACCTTACTCTCTACAACTATACCTTGACAATCGAAAAGTGAAATCAACATAGTTGAAATTCCATTCTTGTGCTGTGTATCAATAGAAAACTGTAACTTAACATACTTACAAGCTTTTGTAGGTAGATAGATCATTGCTAGTGTTTGTAAATATTTAAAATATAATAATAATAAATAATGTTTTATATTTAGTGTAAAATATTTTTGTATTTAACTTTCTACAAAGTACTTTACGCACATGGGAAGTTTCTACCTGCCTCACCTCAGTTGATTCCTCAACAGAACTGACAAAGTATAATGCATCAGACTGAGTCATCCATTTTCGCTAACCTTAAAATGCTCTTTTTTTCCTTTTTTTTGCTGCAGCGGCGAACTCCTCAGTGCTATAGGTTCGGGTTGTTACTTATTCACGTTGCATCGCTGTTGATGCTAGGTATGCAGCGACAACACAAAAAAGCCGTGATTTTTATTTGTCTAGAATTTGCCGATTGGACTTGGGATTGCATGAATCGGGGTTAACGTGTCTGATAAGGTCCATCTCGTGAGCTCACCGAGTTACCAGGATGTAGGCTAATATAGAGTCAGCTAATTAGCAAAGTAATATGGATCTAATTGTACTTTGGTGAGTTATTGTGATGGCCCAGCAACTCCAGCTCCAGGTACCGTCAGGAAGCGGAGATGGAATGAGCCGAACCTCTCGCTACCCTCAGTTAACACTCGTGGCTCTCTCCAAGCTGTCTGGCGTCCACGTGGCAGGCAGAAAGTGGCCATTACGATGTCGCCGGGCTGCACTGCAGCCACGTTGCGTGGCGATGGCCCGCGCAGGGGCGGCGGCTACGCGGACAGTGAGAGGCGAGGCCTGCCGGCCTGTCCCATTCCCTTGCCTAGCCAGGAACACCAGGCAGGACACTGACAATTCCCCAGAACCAAAGAGGTCGGTGACCGGCTGTCCCAAGTCACGCCGCAGTTAACCGTGCGTACAGGTGGAGTCGCCACACGAGGCCCCTGAAGGCCCTGAACATCACACCGCTATATAACTGTACTGTATGCCTGCCCGTAGCTGCTGAGAGTGAAGCTGTACATTCTGTCGGCGTGCATTTTATTTGCGATGGCGTTAACTGATGAATAGGTTACCTGAGGAGAGCAGATTGTATTTTCAAGTACAGCAGCAATCTGGCGATGCGTCGAAGCACTCTTCTCCGAGTGCATGGCTATGTCGATATCTATGCATGTTTGTAATGTACTGCTGTTCTATCCTTACGCTTGTTGAGTCCATGCTTCAAAACATCAGGACTCGCGCATTAGTTTAGTGAAGTATGCAGGGCGCAAAAACTTAAATCCACATCTATTTATTAAAATACGGCCGTGTCTTAAAGATTGAGGTTGCTCACGGAGCTCTGGACCAGACTGTGCATCCCTGACAAGCATCTGGCGTCCACATCAGTTCACCAAGTCTGAGTGTCTATTCTCTCCCGGTCCAGCAGATACCAGGTTTAAACATTGCAAATAACATCGTCGGCAGGGTCATCTTCTTATTCACTCCTCAGGTGCGTGCCTCCCTCGTGGGAGATTTGCCTCTGGACATGATCGACTCTCCCCATAAGGACTTATCTGTAGGAAAAGAGGTAGAAAAAGACGAGACACAGGACAGCACCCAAGGACAGTCCTGCCGCCTCCATATAAGGGGTCGTTTGTCACATATAGACAACCATATGTGTTTGGGTGCATTCCTTGCAGAATAACACCTCGGTTTAGTACCAGCACCTGAGTGTAATAAGCACCACAAGCCACTTTCTTTTAGTCTCCTAAGGAGATAATATGTAATAACACATAAAAGTAGCCTTTCACACTACACTACATTTATGGAGTGAACGTTTTTACTCCACTACATTCATTTGCTTACCGTAGTTCCTCACCGATCAGCAAGTAAGTCACGGTCGATGACCACAAGTTGAAAGGAGACTTTCACTCACCAAGGAGTATGTAAAGTTGCCAACGATAGCTCCACCTTTGCCAGCTGCAACGACCGAGTGTCTTCGTACTGTGATACTGCTACTTTCACTGATTTGCATACTGTGTATATGGTTCGACTTTGCTCTCAAGAGAGGGACTTGAACGTTAAGCGACAAATGGGACCGGTCTTTCGTTTTCCACAGTCAAGAGAGGGTTAAGAGTTGGAGAACACTGTGGTGTCCCTCCTGCCCTCAGCTCAGCCTTAATTGACGGCCCATCGAGGAGAGGGCACTCCCCGCACCTGCGCTGCCGCCGCCTCAAGGGGCAGTTCAGTAAGGGCAGCGTGCAGTCAGGAGCTACAGGGGCGGTCCCGACAGCGACCTGGAGAGATTACAGGAAGACCGGGACGACTAAGACGGTTTGCCCGAAGCCTTTCTGCGCAGGTAGCAGTCGGTGCTGTTTGCGCAGCATCATTTTATCAGGCGCGTTTGTTGAATTTTGGCGCTATCGCGGTCTACCGCATCTTTAGCTGCGACTAAAATGCTTAAGCTAAACGGCGCTTTGAAGACACCTGAGCTACACTTTAGAGAAGTCACTGCAGTAAACGCAGAAGAGTCTCTCGTGGCTTGTTTGTAAACTGAACACGTAGCAGCTACCGTTAGATGGATGTCGGGCCATTTGTACAGGCTCCTCTTACTCAGGCCAATACGGTATTTAAGTTTTGCCGCAATGAGTTTCACAAAGTTACCGGATAAAGCTACTGTTCTGGCGTAAAGTCCGATGCACAAAGGCGCCTAGCATTCCGCCCTGCTGATGGATGCAGGGCGCCGTGGAAAAATGTGAATACTACTCTCATCTGCAGAAAGCACTGGCCTTCGGTGGTAAAACGATGCCGGGGCATGGCCTTCCTCCCGCAGCTGCGATGGAACAATTGCTACGGTTCCCTTCCGTACTCGCTAAAGTGTAAACGCTTACTAAGTGTTGCGCTCTTTGCTCATGGCCGTGTGACCTTTGATCTCCGTATGCTTGAGACCATCTGCAGATGATGAATTCCACTTACCAGAAGACGAGTCGACTCCTAGTACCTCATGGAACAGAGAGGACGTCGATAAAGAAATGAATACAGAAAAAATACATAGAAAGAAATGAGTAAATAATAATAGAGGAAGAAAACACCTCTAATGTAAAATTTAATGGCAGAGCTAAGACTCAAACCAAAAGGTGATCGGCTTTTGAATTTGTCATTGATACATTCAGTTTTAAGCGTGGTATGAAATTAAGATTTGAAATGTCTTCGTGTCACGAGAAGATGAATGTAGTACTAAAGCATTATAGTATAACACACCGCTACTTTCTGCCCGTGAATGGAATTACTTGGTTTGAATTATTCAAAGCGATATCATGAAATCGTTGTCCATCTTATCTTTGGTGTTAGGTCCGGAAGTGATGGCTGCGAGGCGAGACGGTAGGTGCCTTCATGAAATCTTCACTATCCTTGTGTAGACTCTTCACTAGACTAGTTGCTAGTAGTTATAATTCAGCGTGGAAAGAGGTTTTAAGTTGCAATGTGACACCGTGAAAGCAGATAAGTTCATACTCATAAGTGATCAATGTGGCAACTATTCCTTTGAGGTTGACTGACACCAGGCTCAGATTCCTAGCTCTACTATTAGGCTCCTATGACTCTTTTCTGGAAAACCCTCAGCACACAGAAACCATCACCGCTCATACGCAACGTCACGGATGACGGTAATGTCCAAGTAACCAACGCGGGATCAAAAAACTGTGCCCGACTGCAAGTTAAAAGGATCGACCTCATGACTTGTCGCTCGGTGAGCAGATGAGATGCTGTAAGTTCGGCTACGTTACGGCGGGGACCTAAGAAACACAAGATGGACGGCTCAAGTTTTATACGATAGAGGTGCCAAGTCAACTCTGTGGTGACACATTTTAGGGGACAGTTTCATGGGTCTTATCCGTACGTCCAAATTAATACAACTATAGAGCAGTTTCAGTGTGCTAGATGAATTACAACTAACTCTAAATAGAAGGCTAAATATATATATATATATATATATATATATATATATATATGTGTGTGTGTGTGTATTTATGTAGCTTATTTGTAGATCTTAAAACCCATTGTACAAGGGTTGATGGTGTTCACTGACGTTTGTCTTCTGACTGTGATAAAACTGTTTTTCAGCATGAATGAGTAATCAAAACATCTTGACATCGGCCTTTTCCAAACAAATCATTTTGAGATTTTCCAAAGGATATTTTAATCTCACGTTTTCAATATGAAACTGATGACAGTCATGATGCTAAGCATGGTGAAATTGACGACTTTCTCATGGTTATGCTTTATACTTACAGGGGGACTTTGTCCTTGATGAGGCAGAGTGCGATTCCTCCGTGTCTGAACTGTTCAGCCGTACGGGATCGGACCCAGAGTCCAGTCCACGTCAGGATGCATCATCGTCCGGTGACGAGGAAGATTTGAAAAGCCCGGGCAAAGCTGAGAAATTGTCCAGGGAAGATGAAGCTAAGCGAAAAGGCAAGTGTACCGCTCGAAAACACAAAACCCAACACCTTATGGGAAAAGACAAAATAAAAGAACGAAAGAGGAACAAAAAAGGTGAGTTGAATTTAACTGCGAACTTTAAAAACGTGCACAAATAGCTTATAATACAAAAGTGCGGTACAAAAGACATCATTGCCTCTGCTTTGGCCACTCGAACTTGAAGATGGCGAGGCATTTGCAGATAAAGCGTATGGAGAACAAGGATGGAGCATAAGCCCTCGGCTTTCCTTTTGGATCAACTGCGAAATAAAGTCGATTTCAAGCACAGTAGCAAAATCCTGGAACAAGGCAGGGGACAACTGGTGACATGGAAGCAGCCCTCTGAAAAAGGAATGTTTGCTAAAAGGGTTTTGTGGAGCAGATGCTGTAAGTTCAGTCCTCATGCAAAAAGTAAAAGCGTCGTGCGTGAGAAGACAAAAAAGAAAAAAAGCGGGAAAAGTACAAGGTCGTGCTGCGCCTGCTTTCAAATAACGACTTCCTCCGGCGGATGCCAGAGTAGCAACAACAACATGCAACCAGATGGCGTGTCCTTGATTTGCAGATATGGAGATTCACTGTATGCAAAACATGGCGTGTGAAGTCTAGGCCCCAGTACGTTGCACAAGAGTCAGGGCGCTTGGCAGCTTCATGTTGGTTGCGAAACATTGGGACAAGACTGCGAGGGCCCTGGAGGATTCGTGCACCGTCAAAATTTCAACTTGTTGTCAGTGTAGCTGAGAGGCCTAAAGACTTAAGTCCAGGCAAAAATGAGACCGGAAAAACCTTCAAAGGCGGTCGAAATTGGGTTCTGTCTTAAAGGAGCAGTGGAGGTCCTGATTGGACAGACTCGAGTGATGATGACCGGGCCGAGAAGAAGGCAAAAAAACCCTTGGAAAACAGATGGACGAAACGAGATGAATTCCCCCTCACCAAAACTGTGTTGGCTCTGAGAAATCATCAGTATCCCCCTCACAAAGCAGGGGATACTGGCCTTAACAATGCGCTTCAATCGCATCCTCTATTGCTTTGTTTCAAATCCATTGAGGTGGTGTTCAGAGGCCAAATTACAAATATTGTGTCACTGTCCAAATACTAATCTACCTCACTGTACTTCAAAGCTACCATTAGACGCTTTCTGTCAGTAGGTGCTCCTGAATTATTTTATCGCTCGTCAAACACAAAGCAACAAAGCGCTCTACGTTTGAACAACCCCCACATTTCATGGCAGCAATCAGTGGATACCTACTGGCGAAAACTCTCGCATATCGATAATTATAGGCCTCTCTGCAGATACAGATTCATGCTTTCAGTATGTCTTCCTTTCGTACATACTCCTTGTTTGCTCTCGTTTTTCAGTTGGGCGTTCTGAGCTCTTCTCACCCAAAAAGAGTCCTGATCCCTGTGGTGAGGATGGGAGTGCAGATATAGATGGTGAGTTAATGTTTATTACGAAATGTACAGAAACTCCTGCCTTTTGGCAAAGGAACCTGCTGGATGTTTTTAATAATTTAATCTATCAGTTTAAGAACAAGTAGAGTACTACTTTACTCTCAAGAGTTTTAATTACAGTACTTGTCACGATTCCGTTCTTTTGTTTCAGTAGAGATTTTTACAATTTTGAGTAAACAATTAGTGTCCTTTTTTATGGCAGTTGAATTATTTTCCCATGTTGACCCATTTGTGAGGACGAACTGTCTTGTAATGTTCAAGGAGACGCTGCTGCTGCGTACAGTTTTGCCCTCTGAAATTTACGTGTTAGCAGCCAACTGCAGATGCCTCCAGTCAGGACACGAAGAGTCACTGAAAGGTTTGATGAGATGATGTGAATCATATGCTGTGGCCTTCTCAGCCACTGGATCTCACCCAGTTGAACACCCATGGGAGAATTTGGACTGACGCATTAGACAGCGCTCTCCACCACCATCATCAAAACACCAAATGAGGGAATGTCTTTTGAAAGAATGGTGTTCATCCTGCAGTAGACTTCCAGAGACTTGTAGATACAATGGCAAAGGCGCACTGAAGCTTTTCTGGGGGCTCGTGGTGGCTCAACACCTTACTAAGGCAGCTTTATGTTGGTTTTCCTTTGTCAGTAGGTGCTCCTGAATTTTTTATCGCTCGTCAAGCGAAAATCAACAAACGTTTTACACGTTTGGACAACCCACACATTTCATGGCAGGTATCAGTAGATACCTGTTGGGGAAAACTCTCGCGTATCAATAATTATAGGCCTCTCTGCAGATACAGTTTTATGCTTTCAGTATGTCTTCCTATCGTACATACTCCTTGTTTGCTCTCGTTTTTCAGTTGGGCGTTCTGAGCTCTCCCCCCCAAAAAGAGTCCTGATCCCTGTGGTGAGGATGGGAGTGCAGATATAGATGGTGAGTTAATGTTTATTACCAAATGTACAGAAACTCCTGCCTTTTGGCAAAAGAACCTGCTGGTTGTTTTTAATACTTTAATCTATCAGTTAAAAAACAAGTAGAGTACTACTTTACTGTCAAGAGTTTTAATTACAGTACTTGTCACGATTCCGTTCTTTTGTTTCAGTAGAGATTTTTACAATTTTGAGTAAACAATTAGTGTCCTTTTTTATGGCAGTTGAATTATTTTCCCATGTTGACCCACTTGTGAGGATGAACTGTCTTGTAATGTTCAAGGAGACGCTGCTGCTGCGTACAGTTTTGTCCTCTGAAATTTACGTGTTAGCAGCCAACTGCAGATGCCTCCAGTCAGGACACGAAGAGTCACTGAAAGGTTTGATGAGATGATGTGACTCATATGCTGTGGCCTTCGCTGCCACTGGATCGATACCCAATCGAACACCTATGTGAGTTTTTTTACTGACGCATTAGACAGCGCTCTCCACCACCATCATCAAAACACCAAATGAGGGAATGTCTTTTGAATGAATGGTGTTCATCCCTGCAGTAGACTTCCAGAGACTTGTAGATACAATGGCAAGGCGCACTGAAGCTTTTCTGGGGGCTCGTGGTGGCTCCAACACCTTACTAAGACGCTTTATGTTGGTTTTTCCTTTGTCAGTAGGTGCTCCTGAATTTTTTTATCGCTCGTCAAACACAAATCAACAAACGTTCTACATGTTTGAACAACCCCCACATTTCATGGCAGGTATCAGTAGATACATGCTGGCGAAAACTCTCATGTATCAATAAATATAGGCCTCTCAGCAGATACAGATTTATGCTTTCAGTATGTCTTCCTTTCGTACACACCTTTTGTTTGCTCTCGTTTTTCAGTTGGGCGTTCTGAGCTCTTCTCACCCAAAAAGAGTCCTGATCCCTGTGATGAGGATGGGAGTGCAGATATAGATGGTGAGTTAATGTTTATTACGAAATGTACAGAAACTCCTGCCTTTTGGCAAAGGAACCTGCTGGATGTTTTTAATAATTTAATCTATCAGTTTAAGAACAAGTAGAGTACTACTTTACTCTCAAGAGTTTTAATTACAGTACTTGTCACGATTCCGTTCTTTTGTTTCAGTAGAGATTTTTACAAGTTTGAGTGAATAATTAGTGTCCTTTTTTATGGCAGTTGAATTATTTTCCCATGTTGACCCATTTGTGAGGACGAACTGTCTTGTAATGTTCAAGGAGACGCTGCTGCTGCGTACAGTTGCGCCCTCTGAAATTTACGTGTTAGCAGCCAACTGCAGATGCCACCACTCAGGACACGAAGAGTCACTGAATGGTTTGATGAGATGATGTGAATCATATGCTGTGGCCTTCGCAGCCACTGGATCTCAACAGTTGAACACCCATGGGAGATTTTGGACTGTCGCATTAGACAACGCTCTCCCCCACCATCATCAAAACACCAAATGAGGGAATGTCTTTTGAAAGAATGGTGTTCATCCCTGCAGTAGACTTCCAGAGACTTGTAGATACAATGGCAAGGCGCACTGAAGCTTTTCTGGGGGCTCGTGGTGGCCCCAACACCTTACTAAGACGCTTTATGTTGGTTTTTCCTTTGTCAGTAGGTGCTCCTGAATTATTTTATCGCTCGTCAAACACAAAGCAACAAAAGTTCCACACGTTTGAACAAGCCCCACATTTCATGGCAGGTATCAGTAGATACCTGCTGGCGAAAACTCTCATGTATCAATAATTATAGGCCTCTCTGCAGATACAGATTTATGCTTTCAGTATGTCTTCCTTCGTACACAGTTTTTTGTTTGCTCTCGTTTTTTCAGTTGGGCGTTCTGAGCTCTTCCCCAAAAGAGTCCTGATCCCTGTGATGAGGATGGGAGTACAGATATAGATGGTGAGTTAATGTTTATTACTAAATGTACAGAAACTCCTACCTTTTGGCAAAAGAACCTGCTGGTTGTTTTTCATACTTTAATCTATCAGTTAAAGAACAAGTAGAGTACTACTTTACTGTCAAGAGTTTGAATTACAGTACTTGTCACGATTCCGTTCTTTAATTTCAGTAGAGATTTTTACAATTTTGAGTAAATAATTAGTGTCCTTTTTCATGGCAGTTGATTTATTTTCCCATGTTGACCCACTTGTGAGGACGAACTGTCTTGTAATGTTCAAGGAGACGCTGCTGCTGCGTACAGTTTTGTCCTCTGAAATTTACGTGTTAGCAGCCAACTGCAGATGCCTCCAGTCAGGACACGAAGAGTCACTGAATGGTTTGATGAGATGATGTGAATCATATGCTGTGGCCTTCGCTGCCACTGGATCGATACCCAATCGAACACCTATGTGAGTTTTTTTACTGACGCATTAGACAGCGCTCTCCACCACCATCATCAAAACACCAAATGAGGGAATGTCTTGTGAAAGAATGGTGTTCACCCCTGCAGTAGACTTCCAGAGACTTGTGGATACAATGGCAAGGCGCACTGAAGCTTTTCTGGGGGCTCGTGGTGGCTCCAACACCTTACTAAGACGCTTTATGTTGGTTTTTCCTTTGTCAGTAGGTGCTCCTGAATTTTTTTATCGCCGTTTAAACGAAAATCAACAAACGTTTTACACGTTTGGACAACCCACATTTAATGGAAGGTATCAGTAGATACCTGTTGTGGAAAACTCTCGCGTATCAATAATTATAGGCCTCTCTGCAGATACAGTTTTATGCTTTCAGTATGTCTTCCTATCGTACATACTCCTTGTTTGCTCTCGTTTTTCAGTTGGGCGTTCTGAGCTCTCCCCCCCCAAAAAGAGTCCTGATCCCTGTGGTGAGGATGGGAGTGCAGATATAGATGGTGAGTTAATGTTTATTACCAAATGTACAGGAGCTCTTGCCTTTTGGCAAAGGAACCTGCTGGTTGTTTTTAATACTTTAATCTATCAGTTAAAAAACAAGTAGAGTACTACTTTACTCTCAAGAGTTTTAATTACAGTACTTGTCACGATTCCGTTCTTTTGTTTCAGTAGAGATTTTTACAATTTTGAGTAAACAATTAGTGTCCTTTTTCATGGCAGTTGATTTATTTTCCCATGTTGACCCACTTGTGAGGACGAACTGTCTTGTAATGTTCAAGGAGACGCTGCTGCTGCGTACAGTTTTGTCCTCTGAAATTTACGTGTTAGCAGCCAACTGCAGATGCCTCCAGTCAGGACACGAAGAGTCACTGAAAGGTTTGATGAGATGATGTGACTCATATGCTGTGGCCTTCGCTGCCACTGGATCGATACCCAGTTGAACACCTATGTGAGTTTTTTTACTGACGCATTAGACAGCGCTCTCCACCACCATCATCAAAACACCAAATGAGGGAATGTCTTGTGAAAGAATGGTGTTCACCCCTGCAGTAGACTTCCAGAGACTTGTGGATACAATGGCAAGGCGCACTGAAGCTTTTCTGGGGGCTCGTGGTGGCTCCAACACCTTACTAAGACGCTTTATGTTGGTTTTTCCTTTGTCAGTAGGTGCTCCTGAATTTTTTTATCGCCGTTTAAACGAAAATCAACAAACGTTTTTGCGTTTGAACAACCCACACATTTCATGGCAGCAATCAGTGGATACCTGTTGGGGAAAACTCTCGCGTATCAATAATTTCGGTCCTCTCTGCAGATACAGTTTTATGCTTTCAGTATGTCTTCCTATCGTACATACTCCTTGTTTGCTCTCGTTTTTCAGTTGGGCGTTCTGAGCTCTCCCCCCCCAAAAAGAGTCCTGATCCCTGTGGTGAGGATGGGAGTGCAGATATAGATGGTGAGTTAATGTTTATTACCAAATGTACAGGAGCTCTTGCCTTTTGGCAAAGGAACCTGCTGGTTGTTTTTAATACTTTAATCTATCAGTTAAAAAACAAGTAGAGTACTACTTTACTCTCAAGAGTTTTAATTACAGTACTTGTCACGATTCCGTTCTTTACTTTCATTAGAGATTTTTACAATTTTGAGTAAATAATTAGTGTCCTTTTTATGGCAGTTGAATTATTTTCCCATGTTGACCCATTTGTGAGGACGAACTGTCTTGTAATGTTCAAGGAGACGCTGCTGCTGCGTACAGTTTTGTCCTCTGAAATTTACGTGTTAGCAGCCAACTGCAGATGCCTCCAGTCAGGACACGAAGAGTCACTGAATGGTTCGATGATATGATGTGAATCATATGCTGTGGCCTTCGCTGCCACTGGATCGATACCCAGTTGAACACCTATGTGAGATTTTTTACTGTCGCATTAGACAGCGCTCTCCACCACCATCATCAAAACACCAAATGAGGGAATGTCTTGTGAAAGAATGGTGTTCACCCCTGCAGTAGACTTCCAGAGACTTGTAGATACAATGGCAAGGCACACTTAAGCTTTTCTGGGGGCTCGTGGTGGCCCCAACACCTTACTAAGACGCTTTATGTTGGTTTTTCCTTTGTCAGTAGGTGCTCCTGAATTATTTTATCGCTCGTCAAACACAAATCAACAAACGTTCTACATGTTTGAACAAGCCCCACATTTCATGGCAGCGATCAGTGGATACCTACTGGCGAGAACTCTCATGTATCAATAATTATAGGCCGCTCTGCAGATACAGATTTATGCTTTCAGTATGTCTTCCTTTCGTACACAGTTTTTGTTTGCTCTCGTTTTTCAGTTGGGCGTTCTGAGCTCTTCTCACCCAAAAAGAGTCCTGATCCCTGTGGTGAGGATGGGAGTGCAGATATAGATGGTGAGTTAATGTCTATTACGAAATGTACCCTCCTTTGGCAAAGTAAACCGCTGGTTGTTTTTCATACTTTACCCACTTTTTGACCTCTGAAATTTACGTGTTAGCGGCCAACTGTCAGATTTGGGTAGTCACATTTTACAGTCAGCATTTAAATAGACATCATGCCATCATACCTGAGATTTCACTGACTCACGTAACGGATGCTAATGTTGAGTAGTGTAGAAAGAACTGTGTGTGGCTGTACTTGTCTCAACTGTACTGGATCTTAAAGCAAAACCACAATAGGAGTCAAGAAATCTACACTGAGCTTTATGTATTTAAGGTTACAAAATCTACATTGTCTTCTCTTTCATTTGTAGAGCGAACCATAGTGAAGGCGAAGAGGCCGTGGAGTGAAGTAGAGAGGAGTGCGGTAAAGAAACACTTGGCATAGTTTATTAAAAGGCGCCAAGTTCCTGGAAAAGAACCCTGCATGCAATGTGTAAAAAGAGAAAGCCTTGGATAAAAGATCCTGGAAAGATGTTAAGAACTTTGTGTGCAAGACAATTGTCTCTTTGAGCCACAGGTCTGCTTCAAAGCAGCTTTACCACTGAAGATCTTCAATGTACCGCTGTGTTCTAGTTAATATTGTCTGGTTCAGCCAATAGTTGCTACGTTTAATCCTGTTTACCGCCGTTTGGTTTGTGCAGTACAGTGTTTCAGAACATAACAGTAAGACTTATTTAATGCTGCAACTAACATTTATTTTCAGCATCCATTTATCAGATAAATATTTTCTCCGTTAATTTGTTATATAAAATGTCGGAATGTCATTTATTTTGTCCAACTGACAAAGCAGCAAATACTCAGTTGAGAAGTTTGAACAAAATTAAATAAAGATAATTCTGGTCACATGCAGTGATGTTTTAAATTATGTGTCCGTCGGTTTGTGACATGCAATCACATATTGTGCAGCTAAGTCTGCTGATGTCTCTCCCTAATAGAATCTGTTGCTTTTCACCGTCATCAGCTCTGTGAAGTTTGGGATTAACAGATCGAATTTCTCAAAGTAGGAGGAGGAGCAGCGGTCTGAGAGCAGCAGCAGCAGCAGCAGGAGGAGCTCTTCGTACCACAGGTGATGCGGCGGAGGGCGAGAAGATGCTGTGAATCACAGAAAAGGAAATTTAAGATTTATCCTGTTTTACACACAATCGGATAAAATAGCATAAGCACCGATTCATGAAACACTCACAAGGCTACGCGTCGTACCACCTGCTCCCTCTCCCTGTACCGACTACATGAAAAGGAAAAGACAACGCTGGCGCTGCCCTTATACGGCTAGATAACGACTGAGGCTGCACCTCAGCACGATTAACGTGTGTGGCGAAACACCTGCCGCTGAGGCCTCTGATAGCGCCAGAGTAACTGGCGTTGGCGACAGTTACTGGCTGGCAAAGGAAGAAACAGGTGGCATCTGATTGAAACTGGATGATTTAGCGCAGTAAATCAGCTGAATGGCACACATCCATGTTGCCTTTACTAACACAAAAACTTCCTCAAAGCAGAATTTGAATCAGCAAATCATTATCACGGTAATTCTTTAAATTGGCTTGTTCACCTGAGCGGCTGGTGGAGGCACTGTTCGTGGGGCTGCGTGTCCGTCCTCCTGGCAGCGAGAGGCGATGGTCTGCCTCCTGACCCGCTGCACCCTGGTTGTGGGGACTACGACACCATCCGAACGTGGTCACCGTGCACCTAAGAACCAGAACACCTATCCAGCTGTTTGTGGTGAACGGGACACCCTCTCTCTCCACCGTGAGACTCTCTTCTTGATTCACAGCTGACTCAGGGATTATAACCTTTAGTGTCTTCGTGACATTTAGCACATCTGATGGTCAACACTAACGTTCTGTGTTCACCCTGCAGGCACAACAGGTTCACAGCCTCCCAGGAGAGGACCACACTGTCCACTGCAGCTGCATAAGCCCTGATGGTAAAAACACACTAGCCATTTCAAAACATGCACTCGACACATTTCAAACTTCATTTATATAGAAAAATTCTGTGCTGTTTGGTCATTATAATTATTCCTCTAAACCGTCTCCTGTAACTTGCTCATCATAGTTGCTGAATGTGCAGAGCCAATAACCTCCTTCCTTTGCTGCCTGTTTTGTGCTCATGCAGAGACGACTGAATGCTCTGATCTATTAAAAAAAATAAACAACTATTTACTCGATCAAACAAAAAAGAAAAAGGAAACTTACCACATGCATTCGTCCTTTAATCATTTGATCTTGTGTCTTGATTGCTTTTGTTCATCCCAAGTGCTTGTTAGTAGTTCTATTTCACGTCCCTGAATGTTATTGTTTTCTCTCATTGATCCCTCTGCTCTTGCTGTTAGTTACTTTCATCGTAACTGTTGAAATGTGGGATTCAGATTTTGTCAGGAGGGTAAATTGTTTGTTGTCTGTAGTTCACCGTATGTAGTCTAGTTCACTGTATATATTCCAGGTGAGGACCACGTCATCAGGAGGGTGGAAGGAGGGAGGAGGCCGGGACAAACCCTGAGAGGAATATACGATTACATCGGGAGGGCAAGCTGCCTTTTGTTTGATTTTGTACATAGTTTTTGACAAATTAGTTTTTACATGGATCATTAGAGGAATGTTCATCATGGTAAGTTTCCTTTTCCTTTTGTTTTCGTTTTGTAAATAGTTTTTGGTGTTTTTCAATATATCGTTAGAGGACAGTTAGTTTCCTTTTCCCTTTTTTTTGGATTTTGTAAATAGTTTTTTTTTTTTTCTTTGTTCATCACAAGGTTTCGTAAATAGTTGCATTTCATGTATCTTTTATATTTGTCCGCTTTTATTATGGTAATTTTTTTAAATTTTGTACATAGTTTTTGATAAATTAGTTTTTACATGGATCATTAGAGGAATGTTCATCATGGTAAGTTTCCTTTTCCTTTTGTTTTCGTTTTGTAAATAGTTTTTGGTGTTTTTAAATATATCGTTAGAGGAAGGTAAGTTTCCTTTTCCCTTTTTTTTTTAAAATTATTTATTGATTTATTTATTTAAATAGTTTTTTGTTTTTTTTCCCTTAAAACACTCTACAGTGAACCATTGTAAATGAGTTGAGTCTTCATTTCATGGCTCATGTATTTTCTTTATTTGATGATCAGTGTTGCTTAAGTGGAAAACGTACAGCAGGTTCGTCCGGATAGCTTCTCAACATCTACATGAAAAATCAGCTCCACAGCCTCAGCTGTATCTTACTTGCCACAACTTTTTATCTTTTTCTGTCATTACTTCGACCAACTTCTCTTTGCTTTAAGCTCAGAACGTGTCTGAACTCTGCCGTTTGTGTATCGTAGCAACAGTCACGTTTCAGAATCGGACGCTCCTATTGGCCCCCGTGGGTGCAGCGTCACAGCGAATCGGAGCGTGTGATTCTGTGGCTTTGATGTGAGTAGACGTCACCATCAAAGACAGTTCGACGTACGTTCAGATGGAAGCAACGCGCCAGGCGAAAGGTAACATGGTCGACGTGTTTTCCAACTTTTCGGATTAGTTTATGGACGGAAGTAAATGACTCACACGGACAAACAGCGCTGATTCTGTGGTTTAAAAGGTGAAAATGTCTGTAGCTCAAACCGTTATTCTCTTGGGCTTTACAGGGTCATCGGAAAAGTTTTTTTAATCATGCTAAAGTTACTGAATGAAAGGTTTGGGGCATCCACCGAAAACGGATCCATTTTTGGAAGAAGCCCACACATTGTCCTGGACTACGATGTACCTCTTTGTTTGTACAAAGCTTGTACATAGTTCACCTTGTGTCCTAAATATTTTTGTGCGTCGCAGGTGTTTTTAAATAGTTCGGTTTCATGTTTTTTTTTCCTCCCTCAATTATTGGTCCGTTGCATCAGGAGGGAGGAGGCCAGGAGAGGATCATTGGGAGGGCAACTGCCTTTTGTTGGATTTTGTAAATAGTTAATGTTGTTTTGTTTGTTGTTTTTGTTCATGACAAGGTTTAGTAAATAGTTGTATTTCATGTATCTTTTTTATTTGTCCGCTTTTATTATGGTAATTTATTTTGATTTTGTTCATAGTTTTTGATAAATTAGTTTTTACATGGATCATTAGAGGAATGTTCGTCATGGTAAGTTTCCTACTAATTTTGTTTTGTAAATAGTTTTTGGTGTTTTTAAATAGATCGTTAGAGGAAAGTAAGTTTCCTTTTCCCTTTTTTTTGGATTTTGTAAATAGCTTTTGTTTTGTTTTTTTGCTTTTGTTCATCACAAGGTTCAGTAAATAGTTGTATTTCATGTATCTTATTTCATGTATCTTTTTTATTTGTTCGCCTTTATTATGGTAATTTTTTTTTATTTTGTACATAGTTTTTGTGTAAATTAGTTTTTACATGGATCATTAGAGGAATGTTCATCCTGATAAGTTTCCTTTTCCTTTTGTTTTCGTTTTGTAAATCGTTAGAGGAAAGTTAGTTTCCTTTTCCCTTTTTTTTTTTGGATTTTGTAAATAGTTTTTGTTTGTTTTTTTGTCTTTGTTCATCACAAGGTTTTGTAAATAGTTTTATTTCATGTATCTTATTTGTTCCCTTTTATTATGGTAATTTTTTGATTTTGTGAATAGTTTCTGATAAATTAGTTTTTAAATGGATCATTAGAGGAATGTTCATCATGGTAAGTTTCCTTTTCCTTTTGTTTTTGTTTCATAAATAGTTTTTGGTGTTTTTAAATAGATCGTTAGAGGAAAGTAAGTTTCCTTTTCCCTTTCTTTTTTTGATTTTGTAAATAGTTTTTGTTTTTTGGTTTTTGTTCATCACAAGGTTCAGTAAATAGTTGTATTTCATGTATCTTTTTTATTTGTCCACTTTTATTATGGTAATTTTTTTTGATTTAATACATAGTTTGATAAATTTTTACATGGATCATTAGAGGAATGTTCATCATGGTAAGTTTCCTTTTGCTTTTGTTCTCGTTTTGTAAATAGTTTTTGGTGTTTTTAAATAGATCGTTAGAGGAAAGTAAGTTTCCTTTTCCCTTTTTTTTGAATTTTGTAAATAGTTTTTTTTTTTTTCTTTGTTCATCACAAGGTTTTGTAAATAGTTGTATTTCATGTATCTTTTTTATTTATTCGCTTTTATTATGGTAATTTTTTTTTATTTTGTACATAGTTTTTGACAAATTAGTTTTTACATGGATCATTAGAGGAATGTTCATCATGGTAAGTTTCCTTTTCCTTTTATTTTCGTTTTGTAAATAGTTTTTGGTGTTTTTAAATACATCGTTAGAGGAAAGTTGGTTTCCTTTTCCCTTTTTTTTGGATTTTGTAAAGTTTTTTTTGTTTTTGTTTTTGTTTATCACAAGGTTTTGTAAATAGTTTTATTTCATGTATCTTATTTGTTCCCTTTTATTATGGTAATTTTTTGATTTTGTGAATAGTTTCTGATAAATTAGTTTTTACATGGATCATTAGAGGAATGTTCATCATGGTAAGTTTCCTACTATTTTCGTTTTGTAAATAGTTTTTGGTGTTTTTAAATATATCGTTAGAGGAAAGTAAGTTTCCTTTTCCCTTTTTTTTGGATTTTGTAAATAGTTTTTTTTTTTTTGTCTTTGTTCATCACAAGGTTTTGTAAATAGTTTTATTTCATGTATCTTTTATATTTGTTCCCTTTTATTATGGTAATTTTTTTTATTTTGTACATAGTTTTTGATAAATTAGTTTTTACATGGATCATTAGAGGAATGTTCATCATGGTAGGTTTCCTTTTCCTTTTGTTTTCGTTTTGTAAATAGTTTTTGGTGTTTTTAAATAGATCGTTAGAGGAAAGTTAAATAGTTTTTGTTTTTATTTTGTTCATCACAAGGTTTTGTAAATAGTTGTATTTCATGTATCTTTTTTATTTATTCGCTTTTATTATGGTAATTTTTTTTTATTTTGTACATAGTTTTTGACAAATTAGTTTTTACATGGATCATTAGAGGAATGTTCATCATGGTAAGTTTCCTTTTCCTTTTATTTTCGTTTTGTAAATAGTTTTTGGTGTTTTTAAATAGATCGTTAGAGGAAAGTTGGTTTCCTTTTCCCTTTTTTTTGGATTTTGTAAATAGCTTTTGTTTTGTTTTTTTGCTTTTGTTCATCACAAGGTTCAGTAAATAGTTGTATTTCATGTATCTTTTTTATTTGTCCGCTTCTATTATGGTAATTTTTTTTATTTTGTACATAGTTTTTGATAAATTAGTTTTTACATGGATCATTAGAGG